>NC_059371.1:600000-767500 GCF_019703515.2 Myxocyprinus asiaticus | reverse complement strand
GGTGTGTCTTTTAAACCAAGCATAAACAATCTAGAGGGAGTCCAGTAGAAATGATGCAAAAATCTTAAAAGGATTAGTACACCCAAAAATGAAAATTTGCTGATAATTTTCTCACCCTCAGGCCATCCAAGATATGATTTTTTTTCTTCATCAGAACAGGATTTAAGATTTTTAGGAAAGTATCCCAGGTTTTAGGTGAATTTTTGACTGTCCAAAAAGCACACTTAGTCAGCTCTCTAAATCCACACGACTCCAGCCGATCAAGTAATGTCTTCTGAAGTGAATGGATACGTATGTTAATTTTATTTATTCTTTATTTTAATGGTCAACATTTGACTGATACGAAATAGTACTGATGTTTATTTGGCTATATATTTTATTTTTATTTATTCTTTATTTAAATGGTCAGCAACTGACTGATATTGAACATACAGTACTGATGTTGATTTAGCTATTTATTTTATTTGAATTTATTCTTTATTTTCTCAGTGTTCATTTCTAGAATTTGTTGACAATGCATAATAATAATAATGTCAAATATTCTTTGATAAAAATATTTAAGAAAGCAGCCTTCTGAGTACCTTTGAATAGTCATATCAGTGCAAAATCGGTGAACAATCCACATAGAAAAGGGCAGTTTTCATTCCAGCTCAAAAATTAACTATATCGGCCACCATATCGTTAATTTGTGAATTTCCCCCCCTCTAAAATCGGTATCGGTCTCAAAAATCCCATATCGGTCGGGCTCTACTTCTAACATAAGTTGATCCAGTTCTGTGACAAGATCTAAAAAAATTCTGTTCAAGGCTTTAATTATCTCAACAAGCTCCTCCAAAGTAATATCTGAGTCAAGATCATTCGTCAATTTAGGAAGTTCTAAAAATTTCAAAGTTCAAAGAAATTGCTAATATACTTATCTGTAGACGAAGACGTGGAACTTTTAAGATCGAAATAGAAATCTTTAAAGGCCTCATTAATATCTGTGGCAGAGGTAAATATATTGCATCCAGAACACTTCACTGAAGGAATGGTGAATGACTTCACTGAAAACTCTCACTGTTTTATGTATCTGGCAAGCCGTTTCCCTGCCTTGTCCCTGACTCAAAGTTTGTTTGTCTTGCCCTGAATAACCAAAACTCTGCCTTCTGTGACAGAATAGTGTTGTACCAATATTTTAGCTGAGTCAGCTCTCTAAGTCCACTGGATGACATGCAGCGCTTCAGTTCTGGTTCAGCACTTTTAATACTCTTTTCTAATTCTATTAATTGCTGTGCATTGATCTTTTTACTAAGTGAGGCATACTGTATGATCCGCCCCTTAAGAACTGCCTTAAGCACCTCCCATGCCACACGGGACACGGACTAATTGGTTTCGACATAAACATTGACTTCTGTCTTTAAAATGTTAAAATTTAAAATGATTACAATTGAGCAATCAGTGGCAAAAAAGAATGAGTAATTTAGATTATATATATATATATATATATATATATATATATAAAATCTATTCTAGAGTAAATCTTATGAACTGATGAATAAAAGGTATAATCTCTCCCATATGGATTCAGAAGTCTTCAAATGTCTGTAAGACCAAGATTTTTACACATCCTCTGTAGTGTCAACTTTGCTCTAAAGGGTCTACACACTTTTGCATCACTATGATAAAGGACCAGATCCATTAACAGATTGAAGTCTCCACCCAAAACCATATCATGTAGGATGCCAGCTGCTTGTAACTTTGCCTCAAGATCTATACAAAAAGTTCTGATCATCAGCATTGGGTGCATACATATTAGCCAGTATAAGATTTTGCCCCTATAATATATGTGATGACTCCCCTGCTCTTACTTAAACCAGCATTGCAAAACACAAACCCATCCCATGCCCTACCAAGTTTTTCAGCTTCCTGTGAAGAAAGGTGCATTTCTTTAAGGAACACTATCATATTTTGTACGCTTAAGGAAATATACAACCTTCCTTCTATTTAGAGGGTGACCCAGCCCATTAACATTCCAGGTGGAGAGAAACATTTGACCTATATTAAAGTGTGACATATTGACATGCAAAGATAAATTGTGTACTTAAGGCAAAATTATAAAGACCACTTTCCAACATTGAGGTTTTTCCTGTTTGTGCTAGCGCTTGTGTTTTTAGCCTGCTAGCACTCTTGTTTGTAGCCTGCTTAGAATTGCTTGCATTTCTATTTTAAGCATTTAATCTTTAATCTCTCCCATTTTTTCATGTGCATTGTTTTTTCCACTTTTATACTTAACGCGATACAATTAGGAGCATTTTACTGCTCAAACCCACCTTTCCACTTTTATCGCGGTTAAACTGCTTTACCGCACACATTTTTTACATGGACCATTGCATCAATCTCAAACCACTGGTAATCAGGAACCACCTCAACACCAACCATTATGAGAGAGATTCACAACAATCTCAAACCCCCGCTGATCAAAAACTCGACAATACCTCATTAAAGGGAGAAAAAAAAAAAAAAAATAGAGAGAGAACAAACCCTCTCAGACTGCATCAGCAAAATGTACGATATGTAGACTACATTGCTGATTAAGTGCAGGCAAAGTTACCCCCTCACTCAGTTGATTTATTGAAGGCCATAGATTGTTGTGGGCATGTCTTGGTAAATGTCTTGCGTCCATCCTTGCCATCAATTCTCAGCTTAGCAGAGTAAAGCAATATGAAGCTCACCTTCTACTCAGTGCAGAAATTTCGTACACTCTTTGAATCTGTCCTGTTTTGCTTGTGTAGCTCTGCCGAAGTCCGGAAAAAACGTAATGTTGTAGTCCCAGCACAACTTGCCTTTATTTCTCGCCGCTCATTGAACAAAGTCTCTGTCTGCCAACCGCAAGAATCTTGCCAGGATGGATCGGGGTCTGCCGCCTGTTTTGGGAAGCTGACCGAGAGCTTTGTCTCTATTTCGAGCCGGCAGCCCACTGTGTTGATCAAATTCGGAATGAGACAGTCAAAAAAACTTAACCATATCTTGACCTTCCTTTCCCTTGGGGATTCCAATGAAATGAACATAAAAAAATTTCCCACATCTGATCCACATCAGCTTAGGTGGCAGGCGGGTTACCTGCAACTCTTTCTCAGATGCCACCAGAGACCCGACTCGCTTTTCAACATAGTCTATTCTTGAAATCAAGGTGGAAAGTTTTGCCTCCACAGATGTAGTCACTTGACGTATTTCTGCAAGGCCCTCCATGTCGGTCGAGAGTTTCGTTAGTGCTGCATAAATGTTCGCAATATCTACGTCATGAGGCTTACTGTCATTATCAACTGGACCCCTGCCATCTTGATACTGCGAGAGTGCCTTTAAATTTAACAGGCCGACGATTCAAAATTTTTCAACATCCTACAACTCCTAGCACAGTTTAACAATCAAAATTATTTCAGTTCTCACCAGGTAATATTGATTAAAAGGATAACTGTAGTGAAGTGAAGCAGAGCTCACCACAAAGCGTCCAACACTTGCAAAGCGTCACGTGACTCCTCCTGGCATCAGGGATTTAATGCAATTCTGAAATGTTCAATTCTTTAGCAATGGTGTAAGGTTGACAAATTTCTATCTTGTGCATTAAAACATGCAACTGACTCAGTGATTCACTTCACCCTTTCTAAAGTGTGTGGAAGTTCTGTTGGAAAGCAACCACTCTCAACTAAACATTGAAACATGCAATATGATTTCAAAAGCTTGTCACAGCACTAGATTCTGCAGACGACAAACAAAGCCGAAGACCATTCAGCCAATAAAAAGACTATTGCTGCCATTCATCTTGCAAATTTTTATAGTGTAGTAGTTGAAGTGGAACATTTCGGTTAAAAGACATGTTCAGATTCATAACAGTTTTTGCTTTTTTACTACTGTTGTGTTTGAAAACGGTGAGAAGACTGCTATACTGCTTGGACGGGAACAGTCTCAATACTATCTTTGGAGGGCATTGTTTTGGGAAGAGGGGCGTGTATAATTAACGGCTCAAGTCTGAATGGCCTTTAATTATTAAAAAGCATCAGCATATTTTCAGTCACAAATGGTTTGAATTTTCTATGTTGTTTATTTTCTATATTTGAATGTGTTGTGTTCCTGCAGAACACTGTACCTCTTATCTATTAAAATGTTTTGTGTCTTTTTGTTAACACTGTTTTTGCTTTTTTTGGACAATTTCCATTCAAATGATTCTTTGTAAGAATTTGTTCTGGCCCATTTTATAGCATACATAATGCACATATAAATTGTACATTGTCTGGAGGAGAGCATTGGGAAAGATGTAGAATATCCATCAGTTACAATACATTCAAACACTAGCAGAACAGGGTGTATTCAAAATAACAAATTACTAAATGATATACGCTCCTCCCCTTATTTGACTTTACTAAGATCTATTTTTACAGGATTTCTTAATGCCTCATTATCAGTTATGTCCTTTCAATTTCACAGGGATTTTGCAGACTCTGAGCAACCTGACTGCTGTACATTTACAGACATTAACTTGTATATAATGAAAGTACCTTGTCTCTGGTGCAAATGTGTTTCTTTCCTCGCACTTCACACACTCGTGCAAACTTGAGGAAACGCTGATAGTCAAAATTGTTCTGAATCCCCAGATGATAACAGTCTCTGTCCATAAGAACATATAAACATTTCATTCAATGGTTATGATAACTGACATTCAAAATGATCAAATATCATCACCAATAACTGGCAGCAACTTATCTTACCGAGCAAAATAATCCCATTTGTCGACATCAATGCCATTTCTTTTATTGGCCACTATTTCATAGAGGAAGGATTTGTCCTTTGGCCGGCCCTTATATGGCCACTGCAGGGTTAAAGAAAGAAAGCACTGACTGTAAAAGTGTATGGCAGAGGTTTCATTTCACACCCTCCCATAATTATATGATTACTGACCACTGATGGCTGCTTACATGTTTACAATTAACTGCTGGAAATTAAAATCAAAACAATATATGTATATATATATATATAAAAAATATTGTGCCCGACCGATTTATCATATCATAATTCAATGCTTGAATTGGTGTCATAACGTAATTTGTCAGAGCGTGCTCCAACTCCACTGTTTACAGAGCTAAGCTGACGATGGTTCTGCAGACAGGGCGGAGTAAAGCGGTGTCTTTTCGGTAAGTTGCTAACTAGTTTGTGAAATACATATTGGTAAGTTAATAAACAATGACCCCATCATTTTCCCTTTTCAATATAACGTTAACCCTATCCCTGACAACCATGTCACTCATGTTTATCATATCTGTTTGCTATGTTAGCCAGCTATAGTTTGTCAAAGCATATTTTTGCAGCTCAGCAGACAACGGTGCGGTGGTAGATTGTGTCTGTTGAGTGTTGATTTCACACTATGTTGTTCCCTAGTTGGTGAGACGCAATGCTGGTCCATCTTTTACTCTCCATGACAACGAGCTCATAGCTAACTAGCTAACCATGTAGCTACTTTCATTGCTTGTCAGCTAAGTGGAAGCTAATGTGTAAACATGCATTCACCCAAATGTTTTGTTCAGGATTCGCAGTTTGGTACCCTCTTCAACCGAACAATTCCAGTCATTCCATTTATAAAATGTAATATTTAAAAGTCTGGTTGTCCACCGTTGAAAGTTTCCTCTGAACTTGTATAGCAGAATACGGTGTAACACCGCTGCCGCTGTTTAACTCCTGACTCGGCAGGTGTAAATGCTTCTTGTTTTACAACCTGCCCCTAATTGACTGGCAGTATTAAAATAGTCAGCATTTGATTGATACTAAACAGTACTACTGATGTTTATTTAGCTATTTATTTTATTTTTATTTATTCTTTATTTTAATGGTCAACAACTGACTGCTACTGAACATACAGTGCATCCGGAAAGTATTCACAGCGCTTCACTTTTTCCACATTTTGTTATGTTACAGCCTTATTCCAAAATGGATTAAATTCATTATTTTTCTTCAAAATTCTACAAACAATACCCCATGATGACAACGTGAAAGAAGTTTGTTTGAAATCTTTGCAAATTGATAAAAAAAACTAAAAAACTAAAAAAAAAACCCACATGTACATAAGTATTCACAGCCTTTGCTCAATACTTTGTTGAAGCACCTTTGGCACCAATTACAGCCTCAAGTCTTTTTGAGTATGATGCTACAAGCTTGGCACACCTATTTTTGGGCAGTTTCTCCCATTCGTCTTTGCAGGACCTCTCAAGCTCCATCAGGTTGGATGGGGAGCGTCGGTGCACAGCCATTTTCAGATCTCTCCAGAGATGTTCAATCGGGTTCAAGTCTGGGCTCTGGCTGGGCCACTCAAGGACATTTACAGAGTTGTCCCGGAGCTACTCCTTTGTTATCTTGGCTGTGTGCTTAGGGTCGTTGTCCTGTTGGAAGATGAACCTTCGCCCCAGTCTGAGGTCCAGAGCGCTCTGGAGCAGGTTTTCATCGAGGATGTCTCTGTACATTGCTGCATTCATCTTTCCCTCAATCTTGACTAGTCTCCCAGTTCCTGCCGCTGAAAAACATCCCCACAGCATGATGCTGCCACCACCATGCTTCACTGTAGGGATGGTATTGGCCAGGTGATGAGCGGTGCCTGGTTTCCTCCAGACATGACGCTTGCCATTCAGGCCAAAGAGTTCAATCTTTGTTTCTCATGGTCTGAGTGTCCTTCAGGTGCCTTCTGGCAAACTCCAGGCGGGCTGTCATGTGCCTTTCACTGAGGAGTGGCTTCCGTCTGGCCACTCAACCATACAGGCCTGATTGGTGGAGTGCTGCAGAGATGGTTGTTGTTCTGGAAGGTTCTCCTCTCTCCACAGAGAAATGCTGGAGCTCTGTCAGAGTGACCATCGGGTTCTTGGTCACCTCCCTGACTAAGGCCCTTCTCCCCAGATCGCTCAGTTTGGCCAGGCGGCCAGCTCTAGGAAGAGTCCTGGTGGTTCCAAACTTCTTCCATTTACGGATGATGGAGGCCACTGTGCTCATTGGGACCTTCAATGCTGCAGAAATGTTTCTGTGCCCTTCCTCAGATCTGTGCCTCGATACAATCCTGTCTCGGAGGTCTATAGAGACAATTCCTTGGACTTCATGGCTTGGTTTGTGCTCTGACATGCACTGTTAACTGTGGGACCTTGATTTGGACATGATTTGGAAAGGCACACACCTGTCTATATAAGGATATAGACAGGTGTGTGCCTTTCCAAATCATGTCCAATCAACTGAATTTACCACAGGTGGACTCCAATCAAGTTGTAGAAACATCTCAAGGATGATCAGTGGAAACAGGATGCACCTGAGCTCAATTTTGAGTGTCATGGCAAAGACTGTGAATACTTATGTACAAGTGATTTCTTTCGTTTTTTATTTTTAATAAATTTGCAAAGATTTCAAACAAACTTCTTTCACGTTGTCATAATGGGGTATTGTTTGTAGAATTTTGAGGAAAATAATGAATTTAATCCATTTTGGAATAAGGCTGTAACATAAAATGTGGAAAAAGTGAAGTGCTGTGAATACTTTCCGGATGCACTGTACAGTACTGATGTTTATTTAGCTATTTATTGTATTTGAATTTATTCTTTATTTTAATGGTCAGCCATTGACATACTTAACATACAGTACTGATTTTTATTTAAATGGTCAGCAATTGACTGATACTAAACAGTACTTATGTTTATTTAGCTATTTATTTTATTTGAATTTATTCTTTATTTTAATGGTCAGCCACTGACTGATACTAAACATACAGTACTGATTTGTATTTATTCTTTATTTAAATGGTCAGCAACTGACTGATACTGAACATACATTACTGATGTTTATTGAGCTATTTATTGTATTTGAATTTATTCTTATTTTAATGGTCAGCCATTGACTGATACTAAACATACAGTACTGATTTGTATTCTTTATTTAAATGGTCCGCAACTGACTGATACTGAACATACAGTACTGATGTTTATTGAGCTATTTATTGTATTTGTATTTATTCTTTATTTTCTCAGTGTTCATTTCTAGAATTTGTTGACAATGTATCATAATAATGTCAGATATTCTTTGATAAAAATATTTAAGAAAGCAGCCTTCTGAGTACATTTGCATAGTCATATCGGTGCACAATCCACATAGAAAAGGTCTGTTTTCATTCCAGCTCAAATCAACTATATCGGCCACCATATCGGTAATCAGTGAATTTTTCCCCACTAAAAAAATCCCTCAAATTTCAGGCCCTAAAAAAAATTCATCCACCTCAGCTTCAAATGCTAAATGCTCTTTCAGAAAGAGAGCAGAAGTGAAAGAACAGTTTCATCAAACCAAACATTTTGAAGAACTAACTTGTGTAAATGTATGGACTTGCAGTACAGGGAACTGAAAACTGTTACATATGCATTATAAAAAATATTATTAACATTTATTTTTATTCTTTTTATTTTTCAAACTTTTTTCATAAACTTATTTTCAAACCGCTGACAACTCTTGAAAATATCACCCGCTCCCACCTACAGCTCAATGAAGCAAAACAATCTAAATGGGTCCCATAGGTTGGGTACCACAACAACACACTTACATACCGTACAGTCTAGAACGGGGGGATGTAGAGGCCCGGCAATCTGTTCCTTAATGAAAATAAGGTCATCTGGGAGGGTCAACCCGTGTTGTAACATCACCACCTCCAGACCATTCACCTTCACCAGGTGGTCAAACATTTCCACTGAGGCAATCTCATGCTGTTGAGACATGCACGCACACACGCACGCACGCACACACCACAATGCTTCAACAACATCCATCAACCTCCACCTATCAGTTATTTTTATTATTGGCTGATCACGCATGCATTCATGCCTGCAAGGTGTTTTAAGTTCATTGGCATACTGTATCTGTACCTCCATGCAGCAAAAAGACCAGCTGTTGTATGCTTCTGACATTAGCATTTTCACCAAAGAAGATTTACTGTGCACACAGCAACACTTAAAAATGGCCTCTAAAGGTCTACTGACTGTAGAGGACATCACGCATCACAGGGTTAAACAGCCTTTGAATTGCTAGTGCCGGGCAGGGTTACCACCATTTTTGACCAATAATTTTTCCAGGACTTTTACATGACCTTTCCAGTCATTTGTGATTACTGGAAAAGGATTTTAGCTCAACTAGAATGAGACCAGCAGGAAGGCCTATCTCCATATAAATGTACTGTATAATGAAAATATATTAGGTCCTGTGACTGGTCACCATTTTTAAGTTCCACCGATGTTAATCACCCTCATTCATTTAAAATCAAGTCCTGCAGTGTGACAAATAAATTTCAAATATTACATGTCTTTCCATTAATATGAGCTCATTAAAGCTGTGTGATAATTATAAAAGTGTAACATAGTGTGTAAGTATAGCATGTCACCCCACAGTACATATCAATTTTCGAAAAGTATTTTATGTCAATTCCCCACAATTAAATGTGACTCACTCACTCTATTCTGGGAGCCAAAATACACTGAAAGAATGCGGACATTAAAACTGAAGCTGGCGTGAACACTAGCCCTGAACACGTGAACACGGTTACAGTTTTTAACATTCGGTTAACCGCAAGGTTTCATTAAGAGCTAATAGTTTTTTTGTCGGGAATAAAGAAAGTTGATTGCGATGGAATTTCCTCAAACACTACTCAAAACTGCAGCAAATAAAGTGCACAGTGAGCTTTGAGCCTAAATAGTAAAATATGTAGATCTTCAAATGATAAGATCTCACATTAAACAAACAAAAATAATCAAATAGTCACTGCATGTAGCATGTGCTCTGCCCTGGTGGGCTGACATTTCTGTGTGGCAGTGAACGCAAGTATTGTCATGTGCATGGAGTTAAACTGCTGCGGTTAAATAGCCTCTTTGTGGTGCTTTGATTTTTAAATGGTTTAAAATCAAATGGCTTGTACTTGGTTAGCTATTGAACATAAATATGCACATTAGAGCAAAAGGAAAAACACTGTCTTACCATTTATAAAGCGCTGAAACTTGCCTTGGTGAAAAACAACCTGGAATCATGTTTAACAGTCACATGAAGTCCTCTTTGCAACCTGAACTTTTTCAGACAGCACAGCGCAACGAATGAAACAACGCAGGTGCTTCATAATACGTTTATATTTATATATATATAAACTCAGCAAAAGAAGAAACATCCTCTCACTTTCAACTGTTTTTATTTTCAGCAAACTTAACATGTAAATATTTGCATGAACATAAAAAGATTCAACAACTAAGACATAAACTGAACAAGTTTCACAGACATGTGACTAACAGAAATGGAATAATGTGTCCCTGAACAAAGGGGAGGTCAAAATCAAAAGTAACAGTCAGTATCTGGTGTGGCCACCAGCTGCATTAAGTACTGCAGTGCATCTCCTCCTCATGGACTGCACCAGATTTGCCAGTTCTTGCTGTGAGATGTTACCACACTCTTCCACCAAGGCACTTGCAAGTTCCCGGACATTTCTGGGGGGAAATGGCCCTTGCCCTCACCCTCCGATCCAACAGGTCCCAGACATGCTCAATGGTATTGAGATCCGGGCTCTTTGCTGGCCATGGCAGAACACTGACCTTCCTGTCTTGCAGGAAATCACACCCAGAACGAGCAGTACGGCTGGTGGCATTGTCATGCTGGAGGGTCATGTCAGGATGAGCCAGCAGGAAGGGTACCACATGAGGGAGGAGGATGTCTTCCCTGTAACGCACAGCGTTGAGATTGCCTGCAATGACAACAAGCTCAGTCCGATGATGCTGTGACACATCACCCCAGACCATGATGGATCCTCCACCTTCAAATCGATCCTGCTCCAGAGTAGTCATTTTTATTTGTATAGTGCCTTTCACAACACGCATCGTTTCAAAGCAGCTTTACAGAAGATCAGGCATTAACAACTTTAAACATTAAAATTGTAATATCTATAATGTCTTAGTCATCATTGTGTAGTTTGATAAAATACAATTGTGTATTGTTTAAAAATAAGTAATTAAATAATAATTGTATTTCTAACCCCAGTGAGCAAGCTGAAGGCAAATGTACACAAAGGAACACAAAACTCCATAAGATGTTGGTTAATGGAGAAAAATAACCTTGGGAGAAACAAGACTCACTGTGGGGGCCAGTTCCCCTCTGGCTAGCTTCATGAATATAATGCCAATATTACTTATGTATAGTGCAAGTCATGGTTTAAAATTATTAAACTAAGTGTTAAAGGTCAGTGTTTAAAACAAAGATTTTTTAAGAACTGTAAGATTAATGACTAATGTCTTTGAAGTTCATCCTGGATTAACTGCAGAAGTTCACACAGATGCAATTGTCCTTGTTAGTTGGCTGATGAAGTGTTTTGTTGGCAATTAAATGATAGTCTATGTATTCCATTTCAAGAGTGTAGTCCATCATTAGACCGAGGTGATGTAGGCAGAGATCAGTTAGGTGCAATCGCAGTTCAACCTGGCCGGTAATTTCAGTGAGGTCTATCCTAAATCCAAGGTTCAGGCAATGGCATATGAAGTATCCCATGTCTTATGGTTGGAGTTGGCATCAGTTCATCCTCTGAAGTCCATCGTAATAGACTGAAGTGATGTTTGGCTGGCACCGGCTGCTATTAGTCATCATCACACAGCGACACGTAGCAGTGGAGTCCAACACCAAGCAGGAACAGAGCTGGATCTGGCCATTCTGGTGACCTCAGGATAGGAGTCCCGAGGTTGAGACAGGGAAACAAATAAAATAATATTAGCATAGATGCCATTCAATTTATTGCAGAGTTATAGATCATGATCAATGTTTCTGGTTCCAGCAGACCTAACAAAAGCAGCCTAATTGTGAGTTGAAGGATAAATTAGGTGTATGCCTGGCTAAATAGAAGAGTCTTTAGTCTAGACTTAAACTAAGTGAGTGTGTCTGCATCTCGAACAGAGTTAGGGAGACTATTCCATAGTTTAGGAGCCAAATATGAAAAGGATCTACCTCCTTTTGTGGATTTTGATATTCTAGGAACTATTAACAGGCCAGAATTTTGCGATCGTAATGAACATGATGGAATATAGCGTGGTAGAAGGTCACTTAAGTACTGCGGAGCTAGACCATTCAAAGCTTTGTACGTAGTTAACAGAATTTTAAAATTAATACGAAATTTAACAGGTAGCCAATGTAACGATGATAAAATGGGGCTAATATGATCATATTTCTTGGTTCTAGTCAGCACTCTGGCTGCTGGATTTTGAACCAATTGAAGTTTATTTATTGATCTTGCTGGACATCCTCCCAGTAATGCATTACAATAATCTAATCTTGAGGTCATGAACGCATTAATTAGTTTTTCGGCATCAGCAACAGAGAGCACGTGTCGTAATTTAGCAATATTTCTTAGGTGGAAGAATGCTGTTCTACAAACATTTGTAATTTGATTTTCAAAGGACAGATTGGTACCAAATATAACACCCAAGTTCTTCGCTGTTGAGGATGATGTAACAGTACATCCACCGAGTGTCAAATTATATTTTAACGGCTTATTTTTTTAGACATTTTTGGTCCAATAATTAGTACCTCTGTTTTGTCAGAATTGAGTAGAAGGTTTTGAAGAAATATAAAGTTGGATATCATCGGCATAACAGTGGAAACTTCCACGATTCCTGATAATATCTCCCAGGGGAAGCATATACAAGGAGAAAAGCAAAGGCCCTAAGACTGATCCCTGTGGCACTCCATATTTTACTTTTGTTTGGTTTGACAATTCCTCATTTACATAGACAAAGTGGTAGCGGTCTGCTAAATAGCACCTAAACCATGCTAATGCAAGTCAACAAATGCCAACATAATTCTCCAGCCTATTCAAGAAAATGTTGTGATCTATCATGTCGAATGCAGCACTAAGATCTAAAAGCACTAGAAGTGAAATGCAGCCGCGATCAGATGATATGAGCAAGTCATTTGTAACTCTGATAAGTGCAGTCTCTGTACTGTGATGAGGCCTAAATCCTGACTGAAATTGTTCATATATACTATTTCTCTGTAGAAATGAACATATTTGGGAGGATACTACCTTTTCTAGTATTTTCGACATAAACGGGAGATTTGAAATCAGTCTATAATTAGCCAGTTCTCCAGAATCAGGTTGTGGCTTCTTAAGCAGTTTGATAACTGCCACTTTAAAATTTCTTGGGACATGTCCTAAGGATAGCGAGGAATTAATAATATTAAGAAGAGGTTCTGAGATTACAGGGAATACTTCTTTGAAGAGCTTGGTTGGTATTGGATCTAACATACATGTTGTGGCTTTTGATGTTTTGATAATTTTGTTAGCTCTTCATGACCTATGACAGTGAAAGATGATTGCATAATTTCAATTTTATTTCTGATTATTTAAATTTTATCAGTAAAGAAATTCATGAAGTCATTACTATTGTGCTGTGACAGAATATCTGGTTCAGTCGATGCTTTATTCCTAATCAATTTAGCCACAGTACTGAACACCTAGGATTGTTGTGGTTATTTTCTAGGAGTTTGCTAAAATATGCTGACCTGATAGCTACAGACACTATCCTTCCATGCACCGCGAAATACCTCTAATTTTGTACTCTTCCAATTGCGCTCCATTTTCCAAGCAGCTCTTTTGAGAGCATGAGTGTGATCATTGTACCATGGTGCAGGGCTTTTTTCTTTCATTTTCTTTAATCGAAGGGGGGCGACACTATTAAGAGTGCTAGAGATGACTGTATTTATATTTTCTGTTATTTCATCAAGTTCTTCTTGGCTTTGGGTTTTTTTGGAAGATTATAAGTGAAGCTATCTTTAGTGGTCAAAAGAATAGTTCTACCTGAACGATAGCGTGGTGTAGATTGAGTAACGTTAGCTGATTGCTGCATACAAGTGACGAGGTAATGATCCGAGATGTCATCGCTCTGCGGCAGTATTTCTATATTATCAACATCAACTCCATATGACAGAATTAAATCTAGCGTATGATTATGGCGATGAGTTGGTCCTGTTACATTTTGTCTGACTCCAAGAGAGTTGAGAATATCGATAAATGCTAATCCCAATGTGTCATTTTCATCATCTATGAAGTCACCAAAAATTAAAGCTCTATCAACAGTGACTACAAGATCTGATAAAAAAATGTGCAAATTCACCAAGGAAATCAGAATAAGGCCCGGGTGATCTATATACTGTAGCAAGGGTAAAAGACGACAAGAGTTTTTTATTAATTTATATCTATATTTGATGGTGTCACATTAAGCATTATTAGTTCAAAAGACTTAAATTTATATCCTGTCCTCTGAGTAACACCAAAAACTTCTCATGTTCACCAAAAACTTCTCATTGCTCATGTTTGTATCAATAACCTGGGGGAGAAGATTAATTTAAACTAATATATTCATCCGGTTTAAGCCAGGTTTAACAGAGCACATCCAAACAATGATCTGTAATAATTTCATTTACAATTAGTGCTTTGGTAGAAAGAGATCTACTGTTTAGTAGCCCTATCTTTATATGGTGTTTATCTTTGTTTGTTTTGTTCAAGTTTGACCTTAATCAAATTTTTTCTAAATGATTTAATGAGGGTTTTGTGTTTGGTAGTTCGAGGAACAGACGCAGTCTCTATATGATATCTAGGTGATACAGTCTCTATGTGTTGTAGTTTATGTGAACTGTGTGACGTCCCAAGGCAGCTAGAAGACGTTTGGATTAGCCAGTTTGTCTGCTTCCTGACCTGGGCCCCAGTTAGTCAAATACTATCATTATTAAGACTATGAGCCAAATTACTAGAGAGGAGAGCGGCACCTTCCCTGGAGGGATGGAGTCTGTCTCTTTTTAACAGGTCAGGTCTATGCCAAAAACTCTTCCAATTATCTATAAATAATATTCTATTCTCCAGACACCACTCAGACATCCAGCCATTCAGTGACACTAATCTACTATAAACCTCATCACCACAACGAGCAGGGAGGGGGCCAGAGCATATTACAGTGTCTGACATCGTTTTTGCAAATTGACAAACCTCTTTAACATTATCTCTAGTGATTTCCGACTGGCGAAGCCAGAAATCATTAGTGCTGACGTGAATAACAATTTTAGAAAATCTACGTTTAGCATTAGCCAGCACTTGTAACTTTGATTTGATTTGATGTCAGACACTCTGGCACCCGAAATGCAATAGTGGCTGGAGTCTCTATTTCCACGTTCCTTACAATATAATCACCAATAACAAGAGCTCTTTCAACATGATTCTCAGTGGGTGCATCACTGAGTGGGGAGAATTGATTGGAAACCCTAACAGGAACGGAAGAGTGGTGTTGCTTTGCTGAGCGAGTATGCCGCCGAGACGTCACCCAAACGCCCTGCTGCGGGGGCTCTACAGCCGGAACAAAAGTGTGTGTGTTGCTCTCTATACTGCCCGCATCCGAAACAGTATCTACCGGCTTCTCTTTCTCACTGACCTCCACTAGCGTTTGGATGCGTGCCTCTAACTCATGAAACTTCTCCGTCAGCCTGACTAATTCCTTACATTTATCACATGTGAATCCCTCACTGCTGACGGAAGAGGCTATTGTAAACATGTGACATGCAATGCAGGAAGAAATAACATGAGTGGATGCCATGACTTACCACAGTTGTTTGTTGTTGTTGGTTGTTCCTGAGTGGTGAGGGTTTGAGATCGATGTGAATCCCTCACACAATTGTTTGTTGTTATGGTTGTTCTTGATAAGCGGTGCTTTGAGATGGATGCAATAATCCGTGTAACACAGAGGAGAAAAAAAATCCGGGTGCGTGCTGTAAAATGCACGCAGTTTAATCGTGATAAAAATAGAAAGCAGATTCATGTGGAAAATGCACGCAGTTTAATCGCGATAAGAGAATAATGCGGGGGAAACAAAATGGCAGATGTTAAGGATTAAAGTCTGAAAACATAAAGATAAGCCATGCTAAAAAAGCCAGCAGGCTACAAACACAGACTCGAGCTAGACGCCAGCAGCAACAGGTAAAATACACACAGATGAAACAGTAGAAAAGCGGAAAAACCCGAAACACACGGTAAAAAGACAAAAGATATAAAGACAAACGTATGAGAATAAGCAATGCTAAGCAGGCTACAAAACACTTGTGCAGCATGCAGTCAGGAACAAGTACAGGCCTCGGTGTAACGCTCATTCCTTCAATGATAAACGCGAGTCCGACCATCACCCCTGATGATACAAAACCGCGACTCGTCAGTGAAGAGCACTTTTTGCCTGTCCTGTCTGGTCCAGCGAAGATGGGTTTGTGCCCATAGGCGATATTGTTGCTGGTGATGTCTGGTAAGGACCTGCCATACAACAGGCCTACAAGCCCTCAGTCCAGCCTCTCTCAGCCTATTGTGGACAGTCTGAGCACTGATGGAAGGATTGTGCATTCCTGGTGCAACTTGGGCAGTAGTTGTTGCCATCCTGTACCTGTCCCGCAGGTGTGATATTCAGATGTACCGATCTTGTGCAGGTGTTGTTACATGTGGTCTGCCACTGCGAGGATGATCAGCTGTCCTTCCTGTCTCCCTGTAGCGCTGTCTTAGGCATCTCACAGTACGGACATTGCAATTTATTGCCCTGGCCACATCTGCAGTCCTCATGCCTCCATGCAGCATGCCTAAGGCATGTTCACGCAGATGCACAGGGACCCTGGGCATCTTTCTTTTGGTGTTTTTCAGAGTCAGTAGGAAGGTCTCTTTAGTGTCCTAAGTTTTTATAACTGTGACCTTAATTGCCTACGTCTGTAAGATGTTAGTGTCTTAACAACCGTTCCACAGGTGCACGTTCATTAATTGTTTATGGTTCATTGAACAAGCATGGAAAACATTGCTTAAACCCTTTACAATAAAGATCTGTAAAGTTATTTGGATTTTTACAAAATTATCTTTAAAATACAGTGTCCTAAAAAAGGAAGTTTCTTTTTTTGCGGAGTTAAACTCAGCAAAAAATAAACGTCCCTTTTTCAGGACACTATTTTAAAGATAATTTTGTAAAAATTATGCACATAAGCGGTGTTGTAACCGCTTATGTGCATAACACGGGATGCACATAAGCGGTGTTGTGCCCCATGTTGGGGCATCGCTTATTATATAGGGTACAATGGGGCTAAAGGCTCCGCTGGGTAAAAGGCTCCAATGATTTACTTTCTCCCAAAACACTAAATTGCAACAAAAACTAAATAGCAACTACAACTACCACAGTACTTTCCTGGGCACCTGTTCATCACTATACACTAGAAATTTTCACTGTTCCATGAGATCTTTGCATGTGGTGTCTATAGGTTGATTCAAGGTAATTTGATTTCATTTTTATTATTTTTTTAAATATTGCAAATTTATGTAGCTATATTTAATCCCTGAAATTTACACATTTCGTTTGAGACAAAATACTTTTCAGTTTTGTTTTAGGTCATTAAATCAAATATTTTTCAATAACTGTCCAATAAGTGAAAGGATAGTATTTGGGGTAAAAAGCCCCCCTGTTGCAGGAGCTAAAGGCCCCTATAAAATACATTGTTTTTCTTAAGTGGGGTGAATAGATTTGTTATGAAAAATGTTCAAAGTGTGCTCACACTGTGCTATACACAACTATCATCATAGAGATTAGTTTGTTTATAGAATACTTGAAATGTAATAAAATACCAAATGTGTTTGAAATTAACAGGAAATTGTTGACTTTTTTCTGAGGTAGTTATTTTGAGTAAGTATCAAGTGTTAACCAAGTGTGGGGTAAAAGGATCCCTCACCACCTATTTTTTAAAACAGAATTTTAATTGCATCTACTTTCCGTTATTATTTCTTTTCACACTAATTATGTTGTTCTATCAATTTTCAATGAAAATAAATTAAAAAATGACCTTGATACATTTTGTGAGCAGAAAAAAAAGCTACATTTCCTTAAGGGGTGCCTTTAGCCCCGTTGTACCCTACCTCATGTTTAATTGTTGTATATTTATACATTTTTCAATTGTAGGGCTGCACCGAGCATCCATGTATCCCTAGAAATATGTCCACTAACATGTTAAATTGTGATATGAAATAACTTTGCCTCATTGCTGTTTCATAAGAAAATTGGCAAATAATCATAATCCTAACACGAGTCCTCGCCATCCTATGGCCACGTACACACTGCAGCTAAATATGATTGTCAGTTCATCTTTTAGCGCTTAATCCAGTTATGTACAAACACAACTCAGTAAAACAGGGGAGTGACAACCGCAGTCTACAACCAAATTAACTCCAGAAGAATTAAGGTAGTGACATCCGCATTTTCAAACATTCCACATAGTGTGTATGAGTGTTTTGCTCTCTCCGTGGATTATCACTGGATGAACTACCACCATTTTTAAACCTGAACAGAACTGTATCGACGCTCGTGCTGGTCCGGAAAACCCGACATATGCCACACACCACCAGGCCGGAGGGGAACCAAGCCAAGAGGTGAGTGGCCTGAAGAGTCAGCTAGAAGACATCTGGGTGTCTTCTAGCTGACACACACATCCATACATTTTTGGTAGGACTGACTCCCACGTTATATTACATCATGTAGGGACAGTTAGTTTGGATGTTGTGGACGGAAGCCTGTTCAGTATAGTTCCCTAGACCAGTAGTTTTGTAGCGTATTTACTAGCAGCTTTTCAGTGTCGTAACAGTATTCATATATTCCAATCCAATCAGCGTGTGCGCTGTTTATGAACAGCCGTTTAAACGTGCATAAACAAAACATGTGACTGTCAACGGCAGCCAACTAAACATTGCCCGATGATGATATGTTTCTGGTGGATAATCTATATGCTCAAAAACAGCAAACAGAAAACAGGTTCAACTGGTGGCATTCATGTTTAAGTTCACAGGGGCAAGAACTGTTTGAGGCTAATACAGGAGAATTGTGTTCCCGTAAAAAATCTGGCAGCCAAAAAAAAAAAAAAAAAAAAATATTAGCCAGCCTGTTTAAAGACTGCTCAAACAATAAGCCAACAGTTCCGTCAGAGAATGCAGACATCGTCTGCAGCAATTATTTTGCGGCATGGTGCTTGTCATTATTGTGTGTTCCAGTTCGCTATTTGGTGTCGTTAAGTTTTTACTCGTTTTGTCTCATGGCAAGAGAGATGCGGGTCGAAACAGTTTGCCTGGAGCCCCCACTCCACGAGGGACCATGTCCACATTTTCACTCCTGACTATACTTTTTACTCATGGATTGTTGTGTTTGTGTATACTGTATTGTTTTATTTTTTATGAATTTATGTTTGTTGTTTTTGTAAAGTGCTTTGGGCTTGGGAAAAGCGTTTTATAAATAAACTTATGTTTCCTTTCATCTATTGATGGTCGAGGGATATAAAAGGAGAATCATGTCAGCTTGTTTTACACAAAATTTCATGTGTATCCAAGTTTTGCAAATACTTATTGTTTCCCAGAAGCTACACCCACATTTCATGTAAAGCGCCTTCAGATGTAGGAATATATTGCAGATATTCCTACATCCCAATATTGAGTGTTGTGTAATTAAAGTTCACATTTGGTCAACCTGCATTAGCAGGTGTGAATACATGTGTCCTTATCAAGAAGTATTATGGTCTATGTTGTACAGCAGCTACTTTTTTTGTACAGCTTTTGTTTGTTGAGGACATCAACTTATATTTTATTATCATCAACTACAATATTTCCATGCTTACCTTCCACTTCTCACTGGGTCGAACTTTAGGGATGAACATACCATCAAACATATGAGAGAATGGGCCATGACCTGAAGAACAGACAAAACCAGAGATTTTAAACAATGATGACCCACATTGACAACATCTTCCCAAAAACATTAACATGTGTTCTTAGCATCCACTACTTGGGAAACATGATTCACCTAGCTGAATCCTGTAAAATACAGCGAGTATGTTTACATGCACACCAATACATAGATTACTACCATAAGTCTGATATGACACATTCAACACCTAATCAAGTTAACTGACCTGTGCTGATCAATTTATGCTCGAGCCGTTTATGATTTATAAGGCGCTTACATGGCCATGATCAATGTCCAGTCACTGTCTTTGTTCTTGGTTATGGTAAAATTTGGTGATTTAAAAGGCTTTTGTAAATTAGGTCCAAATTATAAAAAACATGCAGACCAGTTATGGAAAAAGGCCTGAAATAACTCAAAGAAAAAAATCTAAATCTCTGAATGTGGAACATCAAAATGTCTCCTAAATCAAATCATTTTCTCAGCCAAACATCACATCTACAATGAAAATGAGTGATGTGCCAAAAGCCCACTCCCATTGTAATCAACTGCATCAATGTCTCACGTTTGACTAAACCGTAAAAGGTCCGGTCCACATTACAGCTCATCTTGGCCAAAAACTGCCCACTCAGACAGGAAGAGACGTCAGACCAGCCTGTAGAGCAACCTATTACAGTGTGATTTGTTTTTTGTGTGTTTTGTAGGGATGGGTTTACCTAAAATTATGATTTCACAATAGTGGACCAACATGAAAAAAATAAATAAATGAGTGCATAGCATTGTGAATAGTTGTTCAGAAAACACAGGGAAAATAGCAGAAAATGTAAGATTCTGTGATCCGAATCTCCGCTTGTCAAAAGTAATAAAGATTATTTAACATACATAAGCTGCTTAAACACAGCCAATCAGATTAGAGCTTGCTAGATTGAGAAAATGTGTGCGATATGCATCAGACGGTCAGTTAGCAGACTGTAGGTGGGCCATTTGAGGTTGAGACTAAAATATATTCTGAAATACAAGTTAGTGAGCAGGACAAATAGTGCATAGCCAACAGGGTTGCACATTTTCAGAAATATCCTTGATAGACAGTCATTAACATTAATGATTAGAATTCAACAAGCATATTGTTTCAGTCACAGTCTAAACACGGAGTAAAAGCTGTTTATTTGTATGTGAAAGCACACAAAGAGTTACATATGCTATAAACAGTTGTGTCTTTTAAAAAAATAAAAAAATAAAAACCATGGCATCCTTAAAGAGCCTTTATTATCACATGTATACAAAAAGTTTAAATATTCCCCTGCGCATTTTTGTGTGGGTCTTCTTCAGGGAGAGACTCCTCATGCAGGCAGAAATAATTTCACTTATCTAAGTCACATGATCACTTTGACAGCATCTAAATTCCTAATCCTACTTATACTATGCCCGAGTATGTACTCTTTTTAGTGTGTAGCAAAAATGTGCATAAGTATTGGGACATACTGCTTTGTCATTAAATTGTGTCTTGAAACCAAAGATTGGTTTCACTGTCACATGCATCCTGTTACAGTTTTCATGACACACAGTACACATTCCTCAATTTTTGCTCAATCATTTTTCATTTACTCTACATTTCATGCCTTCTACCATGTTGGAGAGAAGCACCACCACACTGAAGATCTGCTGTGGGTCTTTCGTTCCGAGAGCCGTTGATGTTTTTACAAAATGATGCATGTAGTAAAATGTAGTTAATGCAGACCAAACTTATCTCTTTTCATGTCATTATCTCTATTCAATGTGTGATGCTCACAATGTGCTGCAAATAAAATAAACACAGACAACAGTAAGAAATCGTTGATCAAATTAAAGATGTGATGATCAACTAAAGTAAAAATGTAGGATTATCTACTTAACACGAATGCTATACCTAATCGAAAAGGCAGAACATTTGCATGACATTGTTCTAGATGACTTTATTGGTTCACAGGGGTCCGAAAATGGGCTGCACGAGCTGGACATTCATGTCAGGTTGGCATACCCCGCAATCATACATTTACTTTACATGGAAACGAAAGCAGGTAAGCTTCGATGATCATTGTAAGGCTTTGTAGCTACAGTCTGAAAATGATTGAGGTACCAGGGAAGTTAAACTTTATGTGCTGCAGAATCAGAGCATGTTGGGCATCTGTCTTTTCTATGAATAATGAATCTGTGAGTGTTTAAATTAGGTCAGGATAATTTCCCCCGAGTTTTGGGACTCTTTCTTTTGTGTTTTGATTTGGACTGGGATATTAACAGCTTTAATTTCAGTGGATGCTTGATAATCCTGTTTTACAATGTTCGTGAGATAATGTTTTCTTTAATTATCAGACAGAATGTGATTCACTCAAGCAGGCTGTATGTACAGGTGCTGGTCATATAATTAGAATATCATCAAAAAGTTGATTTATTTTACTAATTCCATTCAAAAAGTGAAACTTGTATATTATATTCATTCATTACACACAGACTGATATATTTCAAATGTTTATTTCTTTTAATTTTGATGATTATAACTGACAACTAAGGAAAATCCCAAATTCAGTATCTCAGAAAATTAGAATATTACTTAAGACCAATACAAAGAAAGGATTTTTAGAAATCTTGGCCAACTGAAAAGTATGAACATGAAAAGTATGAGCATGTACAGCACTCAATACTTAGTTGGGGCTCCTTTTGCCTGAATTACTGCAGCAATGCGGTGTGGCATGGAGTCGATCAGTCTGTGGCACTGCTCAGGTGTTATGAGAGCCCAGGTTGCTCTGATAGTGGCCTTCAGCTCTTCTGCATTGTTGGGTCTGGCATATCGCATCTTCCTCTTCACAATACCCCATAGATTTTCTATGGGGTTAAGGTCAGGCGAGTTTGCTGGCCAATTAAGAACAGGGATACCATGGTCCTTAAACCAGATACTGGTTGCTTTGGCACTGTGTGCAGGTGCCAAGTCCTGTTGGAAAATGAAATCTGCATCTCCATAAAGTTGGTCAGCAGCAGGAAGCATGAAGTGCTCTAAAACTTCCTGGTATACGGCTGCGTTGACCTTGGACCTCAGAAAACACAGTGGACCAACACCAGCAGATGACATGGCACCCCAAACCATCACTGACTGTGGAAACTTTACACTGGACCTCAAGCAACGTGGATTGTGTGCCTCTCCTCTCTTCCTCCAGACTCTGGGACCCTGATTTCCAAAGGAAATGCAAAATTTACTTTCATCAGAGAACATAACTTTGGACCACTCAGCAGCAGTCCAGTCCTTTTTGTCTTTAGCCCAGGCGAGACGCTTCAGACGCTGTCTGTTGTTCAAGAGTGGCTTGACACAAGGAATGCGACAGCTGAAACCCATGTCTTGCATACGTCTGTGCCTAGTGGTTCTCCCCCACATTTTTGAATGGGTTTTGTTTCACAATCCTCTCCAGGGTGCAGTTATCCCTATTGCTTGTACACTTTTTTCTACCACATCTTTTCCTTCCCTTCGCCTCTCTATTAATGTGCTTGGACACAGAGCTCTGTGAACAGCCAGCCTCTTTTGCAATGACCTTTTGTGTCTTGCCCTCCTTGTGCAACGTGTCAATGGTCGTCTTTTGGACAACTGTCAAGTCAGCAGTCTTCCCCATGATTGTGTAGCGTACAGAACTAGACTGAGAGACCATTTAAAGGCCTTTGCAGGTGTTTTGAGTTAATTAGCTGATTAGAGTGTGGCACCAGGTGTCTTCAATATTAAACCTTTTCACAATATTCTAATTTTCTGAGATACTGAATTTGGGATTTTCCTTAGTTGTCAGTTATAATCATCAAAATTAAAAGAAATAAACATTTGAAATATATCAGTCTGTGTGTAATGAATGAATATAATATACAAGTTTCACTTTTTGAATGGAATTAGTGAAATAAATCAACTTTTTGATGATATTCTAATTATATGACCAGCACCTGTATATAAACTGAAATTGGGGCAGGTTCTACAGGCATTTCCATTAGTTGCGCCTCACTGACCATGTACGAAAGGGGCATCCTTTGGCGAAACACACTTTACTTTAGAAATGCTTTAACTGAATGGCTAAGTATCTAAAAATAATTACCTGGAATATCATAACTCAGTTCAAAGAAAGAAATGGTTATGTTACCTGAACCCTAATGATGTAGATATTTCCCTGATTCAGGAAAAACTAAAGAAGCTGATAAACTGAAGTGTGATTAAATAGGACAGGTACTGTATTTCAAAAAGGAATGGAGTAGCAATATTGGTATATAAGAGGGTGAATGTGGCCGTGCTAGAAGCCACCACTGAAGAAATAATAATGAAAAAAAAAAAAATGTTATTGTTTATTATGCTCCAAACAAGTATGATAGTAATTTTTTCATATGGTCAATAATTGGAGGAATTGTGCAAGGTCAGCTTGTGATTGTTATCTTTTTAGATTGGCTATACTAATGTTGAAAGGTTAAGGATTGGTAGCGATATGGAGGCTTGTCACAGCAGAGAGAGAGTGTGTAGCACACTGGGTGTGTACATAGTCAACAGCAGACTTTGAGGAGATTCTTATGGTAGGAACACTTATGGCTCATCACTCAACAGTAGTACAGTAGATTACTCTATTACAGACTTAAACCCAAAATCTTTCAGCGCATTCACAGTCAGCCCACAAACTCCACTCTCAGACCACAGCAAAATCATCCTGTACTTAAACAGAACAATGCCCAACCAAGAGGCACCTAAACAAACCCAACTCCACCTACTTAAAAATACGTACAGGTGGAAACAAAACAGTAAAGATATATATCAGTACAACTGGCCAAGCGAAAGTCCAAACCTAATTAGATAATTACCTTACCACACAATTTCCACACAACAATGTTAATCTAGCAGTAGACAAGCTAAACAGAATATTTGACTTATCTGCAACACTGTCTAAGCTAAAAATTACTAAAGGGAAATCAAACAGACGGCATAACAATGAGAAATGGTTAGACAATGAACGTAAATTCTTAGGAAAGAAGAAATCTACCAAATCAGAAGCACAGAGATGCTGACAATCTCTATCACAAGTAATTTAAACAACATACGAGGGCCGTAAGGGAAAAAAAAACCCCGAAACAAAATATTTTTAAAAAATCAGCCAAGAAAAATTTAAGAATCCTTAGAATCAAATCAGTTCTGGGAACATTGGAATTCACTAAACCAGCCTCTTCATGAAGAACAAGCGATCCAGAATGGAGATGTTTGGATAAACCACTTCTCCAACCTTTTTAATAATATAAACAAAAATCATGAACAAAACACCCTATATAAAAAATTATCTATTCCTGAGTCCACTATCAAAGATTACCAAAATCTTTAGGACTTACAAATTACACTAGCTGAACTATCAGACAAAATACAACCCCTTAAATTCCCAAAAGTTTCTGGCATCAATGGCATTCTAAATTAAATGATAAAATTCAGAACACAAATTCAAATTGGCCATCCACAAACTCTTCAATGCTATTCTTAGGACAGGCATATTCCCTAAGAAATAGAACCAAGGTCTCATTACTCCAATTCATAAAAATGGAGACAAATTTGACTCCAATAACTACAGAGGTTTATGTGTAAACAGCAACCTAGGTAAACTTTTTAGCAGACTCCACAAATTCCTTATGGACAGAAATATCCTGAGCATATGTCAAATTGGTTTCCAAACAAAATACCTCACATCAGATCATATATTTACTCTATATACACTAATTGACAAGCAAATCAGCCAAACCAAAAGTAAAATTTATCATGCATTGTTGACTTCAAAAAAGCTTTTGACTTAATTTCACATGAGGGCCTTCTAAATCAACTGATTTAGTGCAGTGTAGGAGGAAAAACAAACATCAAATCAATGTACGCTAACAACAAAAACACAAATTTCCTCCCTCCGAGACACTGGCAAGACAGGGCTGTAGTCTGAGCCCTACGCTATTCAACATTTACATCAATGAACTAGCGAGAGCTCCAGAAAGTCTTCAGCACCTGGTCTTACTCTACTAGGCACTGAAGTCAAATGCCTCCTGTTTGCTGACGATCTGCTGCTGTTGTCACCCACAAAAGAGGGTCTACAGCAGCATCTAAACCAACTGCAAAATTTCTGCAAAACATAGGCCCTGACAGATAACCTCAAAAAGACAAAACTAATGATATTCCGCAAAAGACCCTGTCGCCAAACCACAACAATAACTTTTAATTAGACAACATATCCTTAAAGCACACTCAGAACTACACATACCGCTGCATAAACATCAGCCGCACAAGAAACTTCAAAGTAAAACACCAAATAATGCTTGCAGAGCAGAATTAGGATTATACCCGCTAATAATTAAAATTTAAAAAGCCATAAAATCACACACACCTGAAAAGTAGCGAAAATGAAACCCTCCATTACAAAGCACTAACCCACCAGAGAGAAATCCGTCAAACCAGCTGGCCTTAGAACTGACCTCACAACCTAAATAAGGTCTGACCAAAGAATAAAAAATTAGTTAGATCAACACAGAAAAACACAGAAAGAAAAATACCTAAAACATTGGAAAAAGAAACAGCCAAATAGAGCAAATTGGAATGCTACCTGTGCCGAAACAGAGAATATAAATTAGCAGAATACCTGAGCACAGTGATCCTAAACTTAGAAAAGCCCTCACCGTTTACAGACTCTGCAAACATAAGCTTGTCATAGAGACAGGCCGACACAGAGACAACCTGGCTCCCAAAAGACGACCGGTTGTGCCCCCACTGCACACAAAATGAAGTGGAATCAAAACTGTACTTTTTAACATCATGCTCTAACTACACACAGATTAGGGACACCTTCTTTCCCCACTTCATTACCCACCATAAGGACTTCAATCTACTAACAAATAAGGAAAAACTCCCATACCTGTTAAGAGAAACTCCAGCAAGTGCAAGTGCTCCTGCCATGACAAAAGGGAAACCAGTGGGACAGGACCACCAATTGGGAGATAATATCAACACTGTGCAACACGCAGAGGGAACTGTGTAAATTGTAGATAAAAACAGACCACAGTTTTTATTTTTACATCTGTTATTGTTATTATTTTATCTGATATTATTTTGTATATATTTTAAATTGTATGTATATTAGAGCCCGACTGATATGGGATTTTTGAGACCGATACCGATTTCAGAGGGGGAAACTTCACTGATTACCAATATGGTGGCCAATATAGTTAATTTTTGAGCTGGAATGAAAACAGACCTTTTATATGTGGATTATTCACCAATTTTCCACTGATATGACTATGCAAAGGTACTCAGAAGGCTGCTTTCTTAAATATTTTTATCATAGAATATTTGACATTATTATTATACTGTACATTCTCAATAAATTCTAGAAATGAACACTGAGAAAAAAAAAAGAATAAATAAAAATAGCTTAAAAATCATCAGTACTGTATGTTCAGTATCAGTCAGTTGCTGATCATTTAAATAAAGAATAAATAAAAATACAATAAAAAGCTTAAAAAACATCAGTACTGTATGTTTATTATCAGTCAGTTGCTGACCATTAAAATAAAGAATAAATTCAAATAAAATAAATAGCTAAATAAACATCAGTTCTGTATGTTCAGTATCAGTCAAATGCTGACTATATTAATACTGCCAGTCAATTAGTGTCAGGTTGTAAAACAAGAAGCATTTACACCTGCCAAGTCAAGAGATAAACAGCGGCAGCGTGTTACACTGTATTCTGCTATACAAGTTCAGGGGAAACTTTCAACGGTGGAAAACCAGACTTTTAAATATTACATTTTATAAATGCAACGACTGGAATTGTTCGCTTGAAGGGGGTACCAAACTGTGAATCCTGAACAAAACAGTTTGGTGAATACATGTTTACACATGAACTTTCACTCAGCTGACAAGCAATGAAAGCAGCTACGTGGTTAGCTAGTTAGCTATAAGCTCGTTGTCACAGAGAGTAAAAGATGGACTTTACTTACTTTCCAACATTGCGTCTCACCAACTAGGTAACAGCATAGCGTGAAATCAACACTCAACAGACACAATCCACCACCGTACCATTGTCTGCTGAGCTGCAAAAAGATACTCTGATGTTTACCTTTCAATCTGCTACTTTACTGACTGCACAAACTATAGCTGGCTAACAGCAAACAGACATGAGACATGGTTGTCAGGGACAGGGTTAATGTTATATTTAAAAGGGAAAATGATGGGGTCATTGTTTATTAACTTTCCAGTATGTATTTCACAAACTAGTTAGCAACTTACACAAAGACACCGCTAAACTCTGCCCTGTCTGCAGAGCCACCGTCAGCCGTCAGAGTGCGCTCTGCTGGACAAACTACGTAATGACACCAATTATAAAGCATCGTTTTCTGCATTATATGTTCTGAAAAAGTTTTAATATCTGCGCATATCAGTAAACATATACGCCGATACTGATATATTATCGGCATCGAAAGGATAATATCGGCGGACCGGTATATCGGTCAGGCACTAATGTATATGTGTGCAAATGTGTATATGTAAACTCAGCAAAAAAAAAAAGAAACATCCCTTTTTCAGGACACGGTATTTTGAAAGATAATTTTGTAAAAATTCAAATAACTTTACAGATCTTTATTGTAAAGGGTTTAAACAATGTTCAATGAACCATAAACAATTAATGAGCATGCACCTGTGGAACAGTCATTAAGACTAACAGCTTACAGACGGTAGGCAATTAAGGTCACAGTTATAAAAACTTAGGACACCAAAGAGACCTTTCTACTGACTCTGAAAAACACCAAAAGAAAGATACCCAGGGTCCCTGCTCATCTGCATGAACGTGCCTTAGGCATGCTGCATGGAGGCATGAGGAATGCAGATGTGGCCAGGGCAATAAATTGCAATGTCCGTACTGTGAGATGCCCAAGATGACTGTCTCCGCTACAGGGAGACAGGAAGGACAGCTGATCGTCCGCACAGTGGCAGACCACTTGTAACAACACCTGCACAGGATCGGTACATCCGAATATCACACCTGCGGACAGGTACAGGATGGCAACAACTGCCCGAGTTACACCAGGAATGCACAATCCCTCCATCAGTGCTCAGGTTGTCCACAATAGGCTGAGAGAGGCTGGACTGAGGGCTTGTAACCTGTTGTAAGGCAGGTCTTTACCAGACATCACGTCACCAATGGGCACAAACCCACCTTCGCTGGACCAGACAGGATTGGCAAAAAGTGCTCTTCACTGATGAGTCGTGGTTTTGTCTCACCAGGGGTGATGGTCGGACTCGTGTTTATCGTCGAAGGAATGAGCGTTACACCAAGGCCTGTACTCTGGAGCAGAATCGATTTGGAGGTGGAGGGTCCATCATGGTCTGGGGCGGTGTGTCACAGCATCATCGGACTGAGCTTGTTGTCACTGCAGGAAATTTCAACACTGTGTGTTACAGGGAGGACATCCTCCTCCCTCATGTCGTACCCTTGCTGCAGGCTCATCCTGATATCACCCTCCAGCATGACAATGCCACCAGCCATACTGCTCGTTCTGTGCGTGATTTCCTGTAAGACAGGAATGTCAGTGTTCTGCCATGGCCAGAGCCCGGATCTCAATCCCATTGAGCACGTCTGGGACCTGTTGGATCGAAGGGTGAGGGCTAGGGCCATTCCCCCCAGAAGTGTCCGGGAACTTGCAAATGCCTTGGTGAAAGAGTGGGGTGACCTCTCACAGCAAGAACTGGCAAATCTGGTGCAGTCCAGGAGGAGATGCACTCCAGTACTTAATGCAGCTGGTGGCCACACCAGATAATGACTGTTACTTTTGATTTTGACCCCCCTTTGTTCAGGGACACAAAGTCACATGTCTGTGAAACAGATTGATTGTTGCATTAATATGGAATGTGGTCTTTATAAATTTTATTAATCTATATTTCCTAATATGTCAAAATGTCAAATGTTAGTATAAGTTGATTGTCTCTCTCCATGTGGAATGTGAATGGGTTGGGGCACCACATAAAAAGAAGGAAAGTTATTTCTCTTCATAAACGTAATAAATATGACATTGTTTTCTTCAAGAAATGCATCTTTCCCCGTAGGAAGCTGAAAAACTTGGGAAGATATGGGGTGGACATGTTTTCTTTAGTGCTGGCTCAAACAAGAGAAGGGGAGTCATTACACTGATAAGGAGCATCTACAATTCAAATGTCTCAAACAGATTAAAGAATCTAGGAAGAGTCAGAAACTCTGAAAAGAGTTTTAGCATAAATTCAGGGGCAAAGTTTGATTTTGGCTAACATTTACGCACCTAACGCTGATGATCAGGGCTTTTTTATAGATCTTGAGGGGATTTGCAAGCTGCTGGCACCCCTCATGATATAATATTGGGTGGATACTTTAATCTATTGATGGACACAGTCCTTGATCATAGTGGAACAAAAGTGTGTAAGCCCCCTAGAACAACATTGACTCTTCACAGGATGTGTAAAAATCTTTGTCTTACAGATATTTGGAGACTTTTGAACCCATCCGGTAGGGACTATACATTTTTTTCATCAGTCCATCAATCCTAAATTCCAACAAATGTTAAAGGCTGAAATCAATGTTTATATGCAGACCAACTGGTCCTCAGTATCGTGGCTTGGGAGGCATTCAAGGCGGTTCTTAGGGGTTGGATGATACAGTATGCTTCATTCATCAAAAAATCCAAAGCACGAGAACTCGTGGATTTGGAAGGGAATATTAAAAGTGTCGAGGCAGAGCTGAAGTGCCGAATGTCATTTGATGGCCTCAGAGAATTGACCCGATTGAAATACAGATATAATACTATTTTGTTGCGGAAGGTGGAGTTTTGTCTAGTCAAAGACAGTCATACTTTGAGTCGGGGGACAAAGCAGGGAAGCTTTTGTCTAGATATGTAAAGAAGAGAGTCTTTTTCTACCATTCCCTCAGTGAAATCTGCTGATGGTGAAATGTTTACCTCTGCTGATGGTGAAATTTTAAATTGATATTAAAAATGCTTTTTAGTTCCACGTCTTCATCTACTGATGAAGATATTAGAAACTTTGTGGAACCATTAGAACTCCCTAAACTGACAACTGAGCAAAAAAATTCTCGTTATTCTGAGATAACATTGGAGGAGCTTGACGAGGTAATTAAGATCTAATCTAATTTTTAGATCTAATGCTACAGAACTGGCTCCACTTTTGTTAGAAGTTTATACGGAATCATTAAAGAATTGGAAGCTTCCGCCAACCATGACAAGCCTGGATCAGTCTGATACTTAAAAATGACAAAGATCCAAGCGAGTCTAAGAGTTACCATCCAACTTCCCTGATCCAGCTAGATGTAAAAATATTGTCAAATTCTGGCTAACCGATTAAGTTATGACATCTCTTATACATACAGATCAGGTGGGGTTTATTCGGGCCGCAGCTCTTCTGATAATGTTTCATCAATATTAAGTGGTCAGTGGTGAATGATCAGACTCCGGTCACTGCCATCTCACTTGACGCCGAAAAGGCATTTGTTATGGTAGAATGGGATTATCTTTTTATGATTTTGGAAATATACGGGTTCAGGAATACTTTTATTGGATGGATTAAGTTATTTTATAGACACCCGGTGGCGGCGATACAAACAAATGGATTAATTTCAGATTATTTTACTCTGGAAAGGGGCACCCGGCAGGGTTACCCTCTTTCCCCATAATTGTTCTGTCTTGCTCTGGAACCATTAGCAGCTGCGATAAGAAAGAAAGATGATTTTCTAGGGGTAGTGGCGGGAGGTATGGCGCATAAGCTTTTGCTTTATGCAGATGGTATTTTATTATTCGTCTCTGACACCACTAGATCTATGCCTTGCCTCCACAGAATTATTAATTCCTTTTCTAAGTTCTCAGGATACAGAGTCAGTTGGTCTAAATCCAAAGCTTTGGCTCTGACAGCGTACTGCCCAGTAATTCCAGAGACCGAAATAGGGCATTAACCCTCTGGGGTCGACGGATGCGCCGGCACTTCCTGCTTGATTTTTTCCACATAACAGTGGAAACAACTTAAAATACCCCGTCATTTTTGGGCATACAGATAAGTGTAAGACATCATTAGAAACTATAAATGGTCTACTTTTATTTGTGTACACTCACAACAACAACAAAACCTTGTGCTTTTGTAAAATAAAGAAAATAAACAGGGTGTGCTTTCAGCCGTCTCTGTCTTTGCGAGCATCTTTCTGTAACACGTCACAAAAATGAAATGAAACTGCGAATACTTATCACACAAACATGAAACATATGCCTAAAGAAAGCTTAAAATGTCTACTTTTAAATAAAACAATTCAAATTCAAAACAAATATTCTCCTGCAATGTAATCTGTATGAAACAAAGTGATGTACAGTTTCTCCTGGCTCAGCTCATTATCGCTAATGTGATCCCACCCACCAACAGAGCACGCTATTCATACGGTAATGTGCCGAGGCGATCAATGCAAATACGCAAATGGTAAACGCCCCCACAACAATGCCTTAAAAAACATCAAGTTTCATCATCAGATTCATTCACTTTCCTGCGCGTTTGGAAGATGGCACGCTACATGGGTGAGGAAGCTCTACAGATGGCCCTGGATAGTGACGAAGAGTTCACATTTTTCTCAGAAGAAGAGCGGGAATCAGACGAGGAACGTTTACATTTTGAAGAGCGATTTGATCCAGACGAGGATACAATTTCGGATAAGTCATTTAGTTTTACTTACATATTAGTTGACATGCTATTTTATATAAACATGTACATATTTTACTAGTTGGATTATTTCCAGACTTGCCAGCCAGTATTCAGAGTATTGAAATTTTAAATATGTCCTAATAGGCAAGTTTTAGTTACATTTAAATGTTTCGGTTAAAGCAGGTATTTAAATAGTATGCTGTATGATATAAATATGATATGTAACATGATTTAAAAATAATATGAATGTTTAGATTATATTTTAACTAGTGTTTATGCTGCCTCATTATCATCAACGAAGCTTGTGCTTGCAAATATCTGTTTGGGTGTAAATGTGTCAAATGTGCTGTAAATATGCCCATATTAGAAAATCAGCATATTAGAATGATTTATAAGGATCATGTGACACTGACGACTGCAGTAATGATGCTGAAAATTCAGCTTTGATCACAGGAATAAATTGCATTTGACAATATATTCAAATAGAAAACAGTCATTTTAAATTGTAAAAATATTTCACAATAATCACTGTTTTTGCTGTAATTTGGATCAAATAAATGCAGCCTTGGTGAGCAGAAGAGACTTCTTTTAAAAACATTTAAAAATATTACCGATCTAAAACTTTTAAACAGTAGTGTAGGTCTAAAATTTTAAGTCTTTAAAGAAAATGTATAGTTAGATTACTTCTTTTAACAAACTTGATTTTGTGAATAAGCTACAAACAATACATTCAATCATTAAGTCTCCTCACATTCATTCTCTCTCAGGGGAGGGGTCTTTGTCTCCTCAGGTGTGAATCACATCAAGATTCATGATCATCCACGTCTCCTCGCATATGGCCTTTCTAACACTAAAAGTGTCTTACAAAAGTTAAACGACTACATTGTTTTGTATGAATGAGTGATCAGGATGATTTTCACATAATTTTTGTAGCAAAACTGTAGGCTACAAGATCCAGTTCTCAAAAGTATTGTGAACAAATGTTTAGTATGTGTTATATGGCCTTATTTCAGTGACTTAAAATTTTTGTTTTTTCAAAAACCACGCATAAACGTTATTTTCTCAAAAATACAAACATGTACATACATGTCGTTCACATATTATTGTAGCCCAGTTTGAACTGAATACAGTGTTATCAGACTTTAGCCATTAATATGTTTTTAAGCAACTGAAAAAAGCGCAAATGTCAAGGCATGTTAAAACTTCTCCAGGGCCCAAAACACCCTCAGACTCCAGAGGGTTAAACAAAGTTGTGTGTGAAATCAAGCAAATAGTGCTAAATAAGAGTTTATTATTTTTTCTAGCAATTTTATGTTTATGTTACATACTATTTTAAATTGTGAGATATATTGGCACTGTATCAGCCTATCTGCAACCCTGCTCAATAAAAAACCCATATTGGTCGACCACTAATGCATTTGACATTATTCTAAACAATTAAGCAACGAGTAAATAAGGTAGGACTATTTTAAAGTCTGTTGTAAAAGCCACACTTCCTGCTGCCAGGTGGTGGCGCTATGACCATGACCCAAAATAGTCACATTCATGTGATTAGCCCTCAAGACTAAACATACATCTCAATTGTGATCTAATTCACACATTTCACACTGAAGATATAAGACACTTCTGGTTTCCCATTTTTCGTCATTAATTAGAAATGCCTCGCCATGGCAACACCGTTCGATATATCAAAATCTGTTCGCAATTTAACATCTTCAATGTCTTTGCATAATGTTGTCTAAATGTGGTGAGTCTCATGGGCCCCGTAAGAGGAGTGGGTGAGAACTATATATGTACCAAGTTTAGTGACTGTAGGTGAAAATGGGGGTGCTACAGAGGCCGTCTTACACGTCCATTTTAAAGGGAGCGCCACAGAGCCCCCCACAAAATTTGCCCAGTCCTAATGGCAACAACAAGTCAACACAGTGGAAAGAATTCAACATTTCTGGATTTACAGCGGGAAAATCACATACACTGTAAATTATAGCCATTTATACAAACCAATGTAAAACACTGACTGTCTCTCATGTTCGAGTATATGCGCTCTTACATTAAAAGAATCCCAGAGTTTAACGTAAGATGTAACCCAACTATTGCAGCACAATTCCGCTGCATATCACGATAGAAAGTGAAGGAAACAAACACAGCAACAACTCTGGAATATCTGGAAATAAAGCGAATCAACGGAGAATAAAATTGCCAAGTCTGTTTCGGATCCCATGTTTGCTATTTACACAAGCGTTGTGGGGAAATTAAGTTGCTGTGGAGAAAGCTGCTTCCTGACTGAGCTGCATGTACTCATTGCTTATAAAGTGCATGTAAACTGAAACTGCTTTCACACAATAAGCTGCTTTCTCGTGGCCATGTAAACTTAGTCAATCAGTTGAACTCCGAGCATCACTGAGCCGCACTGCCAATGTCAACCAAAGCAGCTCCAGTCCTGAAGAGCGTGAAGCGCTTCAAGCATTCTGATATGCGCACCATCAGCAGAGGCTTGCACCAAACTCCCGTGAAAATATAAAAGGAACAAATACACTATATTGCCAAAAGTATTCGCTCATCTGCCTTGAGACGCATATGAATTTAAGTGACATCCCATTCTTAATCCATAGGGTTTAATATGACATCGGCCCACCCTTTGCAGCTATAACAGCTTCAACTCTTCTGGGAAGGCTTTCCACAAGGTTTAGGAGTGTGTTTATGGGAATTTTTGACCATTCTTCCAGAAGCGCATTTGTGAGGTCAGACACTGATGTTGGACGAGAAGGCCTGGCTCGCAGTCTTCGCTCTAATTCATCCCAAAGGTGCTCTATCGGGTTGAGGTAAGGACTCTGTGCAGGCCAGTCAAGTTCTTCCACACCAAACTCGCTCATCCATGTCTTTATGGACCTTGCTTTGTGCACTGGTGCGCAGTCATGTTGGAACAGGAAGGGGCCATCCCCAAACTGTTCCCACAAAGTTGGGAGCATGGAATTATCCAAAATCTCTTGGTATGTGGAAGCATTCAGAGTTCCTTTCACTGGAACTAAGGGGCCAAGCCCAGCTCCTGAAAAACAACCCCACACCATAATCCCCCCTCCACCAAACTTCACAGTTGGCACAATGCAGTCAGACAAGTACCGTTCTCCTGGCAACCGCCAAACCCAGACTCGTCCATCAGATTGCCAGATGGAGAAGTGTGATTCGTCACTCCAGAGAACGCGTCTCCACTGCTCTAGAGTCCAGTGGCGGCGTGCTTTACACCACTGCATCCGACGCTTTGCATTGCACTTGGTGATGTATGGCTTGGATGCAGCTGCTCGGCCATGGAAACCCATTCCATGAAGCTCTCTACGCACTGTTCTTGAGCTAATCTGAAGGCCACATGAACTTTGGAGGTCTGTAGCGATTGACTCTGCAGAAAGTTGGTGACCTCTGCGCACTATGCGCCTCAGCATCCACTGACCCCGCTGTGTCATTTTATGTGGCCTACCACTTCGTGGCTGAGTTGCTGTCATTCCCAATCGCTTCTACTTTGTTATAATACCACTGACAGTTGACTGTGGAATATTTAGTAGCGAGGAAATTTCACGACTGGACTGGACTTGGCATCCTATCACAGTACCACGCTGGAATTCACTGAGCTCCTGAGAGCAGCCCATTCTTTCACAAATGTTTGTAGAAGCAGTCTGCATGCCTAGGTGCTTCATTTTATACACCTGTGGCCATGGAAGTGATTGGAACACCTGAATTCAATTATTTGGTTGGGTGAGCGAATACTTTTGGCAATATAGTGTATATTGATAGTGAATGCAAAGAGCTCCAGTTTCACTTTAATTGAACAATCCTGTAATGGCAAATGTTCCTGGTCATAGCGGGTTCATTGTGTTACACGCAGTGAGAGGACGCATGTTTACTCTATTTCTGTGGAGTGATAAATGATGAAACGAAATCTCAAAGGTTTTGCTTCTTGAGAAATAAGGGCTCATGGGTTTAAACAAAAAGCATTAAAATAACGTTAGAAAGTGAAGAAATTAGAACAGAAACATTTTACTCTTGCATAATATATATATATATATATAAACAGATTTTTAGTATAAAAAAAAATATATAATATGGGTTGTAAATGAAAAATGACCAAAACTGAAGTTTTGGTAAAAGAGACATTTTATTTATTTAGAAATACTTTGATATTTAAAACAATTTTTCATGTCAAGTTATTTAACTTACATAACCAAATATATACAAGATGAGAGACATTATTTCAACCAGTGTGAAGCTTATAGGTGACTGTCCCTGAAGAAGGCCCAAGTCGAAATACTTAGGTGAATGTGTTAAATTTTTCTGTGTACAGCCAAGTGATAACAATGGGTTTTTAAGTTAAATGATTATTTTGCTTGGACTTAAAACCCCACATATGTATGATGTATGTGGATCTTAATGCATTTTTTCTTCTTTTTTTTAAGGAGTGAACCCTGTTGCTGTATTCATGTGTTCTCATGTTTATATCTGAACATGTGTGGCACTCACCCAGGTCATGGCACAGGCCAGCAATCTGCACACAGAGAATGTCTTGCTTTGATATGAGGAGCTCTGGCTGTCTCTCGTTGAGAGCCTGGACTAAACACCCTGCCAGATATCCCACTCTACACCACAGAAACACAAGGTCACACCAACATGCATGAAAAGGAAATGTAAAATGAAAGTCAAAACTGCCCAATTCACTTTTTTAAAGGGATAGTTTGCACAAAAAAGAACATTCATCATTTACTCATCCTCATGCCATCCCAGATATGTATGACTTTCTTCTGCAGAACACAAAGATTTTTAGAAGAATATTTCACCTCTGTTGGTCCTCACAATGCAAAGTGAATAGTGACCAGAATTTTGAAGGTCAAAAAAGCACATAAAAGGCAGCATAAAAGTAATCCATTTGCCTCTAGTGGTAAACCCTAAAAAAGGGCAAACATATAAAGGTTTAAAGGAAAATTAATTGATTGCTTTTTTCAAACACATTAAGGCCCACATAATACATTTCCATATTTTGTTTCCTAAAAAAATAGCTTTTATGTTCAATTGTATTGCTTGTAGAAATCGTGAATATAACATTGATATAGGAGTTTTTGCCTCGAGGTCAGCTGCCTTCTCAAAAATGCTGCATTTTTACTTTAGATAAGACTCACTCATTGCTCCTGCCCCAGGATGCAAAAACCTTTTTAGGGTTAAAAATATGTCTTCAGAAGCGATATGACAGGTGTGGGTGAGAAACAGATCAATATTGAAGTCTTTTTTACTATAAACTCTCCTCTAGTGCCAGTATGTGGCGATGTGCACGAAGAATGTGATTCGCCAAAAATGCAAAAAGAATATGAAAGTGAAGATATATAGTAATAAAAAAAAAAGGACTTAAATGAGGAATCGCGTGGCACCATTCGAGCATCGGACGTGTGAACAACGAGCTCTGCGCACTTTGCTAGTTTTAATACTTATGACATAAACCGGTGAGATTCGATACACTCTGTTCCATAACTGTTCTAGGAGGACAATATGTCAAAGAATTCAGGGCTCTGGAGACATTAAAAGACACTTACGTGCTCAAGCTGACGCCCCCAAGCAGGCCGTGAGCCTGGGAGTCGATTTGGACGGGGAGGTGCGTGAAATGCGGCGGGAGATACTCAAATGCTGACGAAGGTCATTGCTGACTTGAAGGATCTTGCTGTGATACGTCGATCAATCACCGCCATGGAGGCGAAGTTCACTGATGTGGTTACAAGAGTGGGGGATGTCGAAAAACGGATTGATTACCTGGAGTCATCAGAGAGGGAATTATCTGCTAATCCACTAGCAACCAAGGTGGATTTGGAGCATGTCTGGGAGAAGTTGGAGAACGTGGAAAACCGTAGCCGGTGGAATAACGTCCGTATCGTTGGAGTCATGGAGGGAGTAGAGGGACAGGATACGGTGAAATTCCTGGATGGGCTCTTTCCGAATCTGCTCGACATAGCAGGCCATAAGCTGGAAATCAAGCGAGCTCACAGGGTTCCTGCTCGGTGATCCATGGAGGGAGACAGGCCCCGATCAATTCTGGACAAATTTCTGAGATCATCTGATAAAGGTCTTGTGTTAAGCGAGGCAAGGAGTAAAATAATTTCTTGGAAGAACCACAGCATTTTCTTGTTCCCAGACTTTGCGAACTCAACAAGAGAGAAACGTGATCGATTCAAGGAATGCAAGAAACTTTTACATCAATGGAAGGTCGCTTTTGCACTGAGAATAAATGCTAAGGATGGCCGTAAAACATTCACATGCCCACAGCAAGTGATGTCCTTCATTAAGTCAATGGAGTGAGTGAGTCATCTTGTTGTACTCACGTTGTGACCAAGTGGACCGGCTCGCTGAACATTTGCTTGACTGTTTAGGGAATCTGAGCACTTTTGCTGTGCTGGTTCCACCTAGCGGCTGGAGTTTATTTTGTAGAGTAACACACCTTCAGGACAGTTTTATGGATGAATCTACACGCTCTTTGTGTTTGTTCCGCCTACTGGCTGGAGTTTGTTTTATTGATTATTTTTGCTGTGTAATTCTGTCTCACAAAATTTGTATAGAAACACCGGACTTGAGCAATCCGACAGCAAGGTTGTAGCGGGGGCTCTCGCAGGCGTGCATGGAGTGTTTGAGTTTGGAGGGATGGACGCCAGTTGGCGCTGTTGTGCGCCAGGTTAATGCGCACATTTTTCTTTTTTCTGTTTGTTTTGTTCGGGGGCATGTTCGGGTTTTGAGGGTTGCAATAATGTTGGAATGTGGTCTTTGTAATCTCGTTTTTGACACACATCTATTTTTTCTTATATGTCAAAATGTCAAATGTTAATATGAGTGGACTGTCTCTCTCCACATTGAATGTGAATGGGTTGGGGCACCCCATAAAAAGAAGGAAGGTTATTTCTCTTTTTGAGCGTAAGAAATGTGATATAGTGTTTCCTCAAGAAACGCACCTGTCTCCACAGGAAGCTGAAAAATTTGGAAAGATATGGGGTGGGCTTTTTTTTTTATATATATATATATATATATACACACTATATTGCCAAAAGTATTCACTCACCCATCCAAATAATTGAATTCAGGTGTTCCAATCACTTCCATGGCCACAGGTGTATAAAATGAAGCACCTAGGCATGCAGACTGCTTCTACAAACATTTGTGAAAGAATGGGCCACTCTCAGGAGCTCAGTGAATTCCAGCGTGGTACTGTGATAGGATGCCACCTGTGCAACAAGTCCAGTCGTGAAATTTCCTTGCTACTAAATATTCCACAGTCAACTGTCAGTGGTATTATAACAAAGTGGAAGCGATTGGGAATGACAGCAACTCAGCCACGAAGTGGTAGGCCACGTAAAATGACACAGCGGGGTCAGCGGATGCTGAGGCGCATAGTGCGCAGAGGTTGCCAACTTTCTGCTGAGTCAATCGCTACAGTTCATGTGGCCTTCAGATTAGCTCAAGAACAGTGCGTAGAGAGCTTCATGGAATGGGTTTCCATGGCCGAGCAGCTGCATCCAAGCCATACATCACCAAGTGCAATGCAAAGCGTCGGATGCAGTGGTGTAAAGCACGCCGCCACTGGACTCTAGAGCAGTGGAGACGCGTTCTCTGGAGTGACGAATCACACTTCTCCATCTGGCAATCTGATGGACGAGTCTGGGTTTGGCGGTTGCCAGGAGAACGGTACTTGTCTGACTGCATTGTGCCAACTGTGAAGTTTGGTGGAGGGGGGATTATGGTGTGGGGTTGTTTTTCAGGAGCTGGGCTTGGCCCCTTAGTTCCAGTGAAAGGAACTCTGAATGCTTCAGCATACCAAGAGATTTTGGACAATTCCATGCTCCCAACTTGGTGGGAACAGTTTGGGGATGGCCCCTTCCTGTTCCAACATGACTGCGCACCAGTGCACAAAGCAAGGTCCATAAAGACATGGATGAGCGAGTTTGGTGTGGAAGAACTTGACTGGCCTGCACAGAGTCCTGACCTCAACCCGATAGAGCACCTTTGGGATGAATTAGAGCGAAGACTGTGAGCCAGGCCTTCTCGTCCAACATCAGTGTCTGACCTCACAAATGCGCTTCTGGAAGAATGGTCAAAAATTCCCATAAACACACTCCTAAACCTTGTGGAAAGCCTTCCCAGAAGAGTTGAAGCTGTTATAGCTGCAAAGGGTGGGCCAACGTCATATTAAACCCTATGGATTAAGAATGGGATGTCACTTAAGTTCACATGCGTCTAAAGGCAGATGAGCGAATACTTTTGGCAATATAGTGTACCATTGTTTTTGTTTTTTTTACTTCTATTTCTACTCTTTATCCATCTATCTATCTAATATATATATATATATATAGCTTTGGCTTTGACAGCATACTACCCAGTAACGGCTTTCCAGCCGGGTGCCTTCCAGTGGCCCAAACAGGGCATTAAGTATTTGGGCATTTTATTCCCAGCAAATTTGTCTGATTTAGAGTTAATTTTGACCCCTTAATAAAAAGGTTTGAGTGATGTGGGCAGGTGGGCTTCATTACATTTATCTATGATTGGGAAGGTTAATGTTATTAAAATGAATTGTATTCCAAAATTCAACTGCCTGCTACAATCTCTCCCTGTAGATGTTCCCCTCTCTTATTTCAAGCAATTTGATGGCATAGCAAAGTCCTTTTTTTGGAATGGTAAACGTCCCAGATTACACTTCAGTAAGTTACATAGACCGATTGACAAATGTGGGCTAGGCCTACCCAAGATTTTGTTTTATTATTATGCATTTGGTCTCAGGCATTTGGCTCATTGGTCGCTTCCACCTGAGAGAGCCCCTTCCTGGTTTTGTATTGAACAGGAAGTTCTTACCCCTATTTCGCCATTGCAAAGCCTTTCTTTCATTGCAAACCCCGTTATCACGCACTTGCACTCGGTATGGACAAAAGTGTCTAGAGTGTTTAATTCAGACATTTATTTAAATATTGCTTCGAGCATATGGCTTAACCCAAAACTATGCATTAATAAGTCCCCTTTCTGCTGGACAGAGTGGATTGTGAGGGAGGTTAATATGCTCGGTGACCTATATGAGAGTGGAGTGTTGAGATCCTTTGAAAATCTGGTTCAGTATTTTGGGATTCCCAGGTCTCAATTCTTTAGGTATTTACAACTGTGCCACCTGCTCTGTACTATTTTTGGGAGTAGTATACACCCCCCTAAATTGACAGATACTCTGGGAGGGGTGATTCCTGCTTTTGGAAAAGGTCATGAGGCATCAGTGTATTACTCAATGCTAATTCAAAGTCTGGGGGACAGACCTTCAACTTCTCTCAAGAGCTTATGGGAGTAAGATTTAAACTTAGTATTGGAGGGGGGAGTGTGGGCTAGGATTCTAAAAAAACATCAAGTCTACATCTAGAGATGCAAGGGTGCACCTTATGCAATTTAAGATTTTACATCGATTCTATTGGACCCCCTCTAGATTATATAGGCTTGGTCTTAAAGACACACCCACCTGCTGGCGATGCCAATCAGAAGATGGGGACACAACCCATGTTTTTTTGGTGGTGTGTTAAGATCCCAAAATTTTGGTTGAGGTTTCAGAGTTTTGTGTGACGTATTGGGCATCAAATTTCATTTTACCCTAGACTCTGTATTTTAGGCGATGGGGCGGTCATTAATATAGGGGATAAATGCATAAAAAAATTGGGTTCTAGCCAGTGTTCTGATCGGCAGACAGGTCTTCCTTAGGGAAAGGAAGTCGGCTGGAGTGCCCTAATTACAGTAGTGGTGCACAGAGATGGGCAGGGTAGCGGCATTTGAGGAAATGTCATATAGAAGGCTAGGCAACTGGGATTTATTTAATAAGAAATGGGGCAGCTATTTGGCCTTTTTGGAAGGCTCTCCAGGAGGGGCAGTGGAGAGAGATTTATGGTTTTAAAGGTGTGTGATTATTATTACTATATATATTTCTTTTTTTTTTTTTTGTGCATACTTTGGCTTTGACCAAAGGGATATTTGTTGAGGGTCAGGTGGGGTTAGGGATTGGGAGGGGGAAAGGGAATAATGAGAGTTAAAAGTTGATTCTGTGTATATATGTTTTGCTTTTCTGTTTCATTCGTTAGAATCAATAAAAAGTGTTAATCGGTGAATCACCATTGAGAATAACGGGTAAAACACTGTGTAAACATAATTTAGGTCGTACACTGTAAAAAAGTTTTTTTGTGGTAAACAAAATGTACTTCATATGATAAATAAATTAATTGGTTTTATTCAAGTAAAAAAATAAAAAAAATAATTGCTTCTGAAGACATGGATTAAACCACTATCCACTTAAAGTTTTATGGATTACCAGGGCTGTACAGTGCGACATATGTTGTAGCACCCGTGCGACACAGTTTTGCATGTGTGTGAGACAGAGCCACTTGTTTGTGTGAAGTGAGAGTTTGTTGTGTGCTTGTTTGTGTGAGGTTAATCGACGGCGCATCGCAATTTTACTTGGTAGTTGTAGTCTATTGTGTGATTAAAATGTCATGTCCCGGCTGCGTAGAGTCCATACATCCAACATCAATTCCCACAATTCCTAGGGAACAATCCCATAATTCCTATGCAGTTGCCTCTATGCCATTTCCTCAGCTAGTCGAGTGAGTTTGATGCTCAACCAAAACCCCAAACGAGCCCGTGAGGAAGAAACGAAGAAAGCAACACTGCCAAATGAAATTATGGGAGAAACGAAGGTGAAAATGTTTCTTGGCTAACTTTCGATGCTAAACAACAGCCCTTGTTCTGTTGCTGGTGTATGGAGGGTCCAGAAAAAATCAGAGTAGACAATCCTTATGTAATGGGTAACAGCATTTTAAAAAGGGATAACATAAAAAAATAAAAATAAACACAGCACTTCCCAATGCCACGCCAGGAGACCAAATAGGAAAGAGTGGCCAGCAGACATGCTAAATCTGTGACACACACACACACACACACACACACACACACACACACACACACACACACACACACACACACACACACACTGCACTAAAGCAATGATGCAACTGTTGACAGTGTGAGTCCAGTATAGGAGTGTCACGGTTTGGGTGAGTTTGCTGGTTTGCAAATAAGAGTTCTTTTATTAAGTGATGTTTGCCCACAGACCCACAGATTTGCCCTGCTAATCTGAAGAGTAATATATGGATGTTATTTGGATTGTGATTAGCGATATTGGGCTATATAAACAAAACTGACTTGATGTTAAGCAAGAGGTGTTATGTTCCTGCAGTCTGCCATTATGTGCAAATAAAGAAAAATTTTGCCTGAAAACATTTCTTGTTAAGGTTTGGATTTTGTGTGCCCTGTATGCAACATTAATGTCCTTTGCCAGTCACATGCCTTTTTAAGTGATGAACTGTACTACTTGTGGTTGTTTTCAGAGATGGTAACAGATGTTTTATACTTGTGCTACAATTGTATGGCCTGTGCTACAAAGCTTTCAACCTTTGTAGCACCAGTGCTATGTGCAAAAAAAGTTAACGTACAGCCCTGATTACTTTTACGCTGCTTTTATTTGATTTTGGAGCTTCAGAATTCTGGTCACCATTTACTTGCATTGTATGAACCTACAGAGCTGAAATATTCTTCTAAAAATCTTTATTTTTGTTCTGCAGAAGAAAAAGTCATATACATCTGGGATAGCATGAGGGTGAACAGGGCGGTGTTAGGATTTTTGGACCGCCTGACAACTTTGCACTCTGGGCCCCTTATCTCAACCCGTATGACATTTTTTTCATGAAAAGTTATTATTATTAATAAATGTGAACATAAGCATGATTGCACATTCAAAAAGAGACACTAAAAAAGGAATTTGACTTAAATAACTCACTACATTTAAAAGAAATAACTACACAATAAATGAATGAATAGTATAATGTTTAATCATATCATTGGGAGTTGGGACTGTGTTTCTAATGCAAATAATGGATTTTTTTATGTTTAAATGTTCATTTAAGTCAGAGAATAAGATTGTATATCTCAAGAAAAATTTCCTCCTACAGGAGCATTAGAATATTACCGATTTTATACATGTGAAAAACAGACAGCTTTGCCGACAATTCTAAAAGGCCCAGGCTTTAAAGACCTTGAGCCTCGTTAATTAAACACGAGCAGAGAGAATTTTTGTGTAAATCGTTTGTAAAGCTGGTCAGCCGTTAATTTATGGATTCATAAAATGTTTGTATTTTTAAAATGTTAGTCGGTACGATTAAAATTTACACCTGCTCCTGACCAAGTGTAAATCGGTTTGTGCGTAAGACATCCGAATGTGTTGTTTTCTTTCAGACAAACTGCCATGACTTAATTTTGATAGAAGTAAAATTAAATAATTACATTTACTAATAATTAAATGAGTGAAATTAACCTTAAAAAAATAACATAAAAAGCTTTTATTTAGAAATGTTTCTTTGCTGCTTGCATTTATTTTTTTCAAAGTATAGTTTTTCCCCAACTCTGCTTATCGCATTTCCAGCAGAAGTTCTTGACATGAGGTGAAGGTTCACAGAAAGTCGCAGTTTGCGTTTGATTTTCTGAAAAAAAAAAGTAACATAAATAATGCTAATAATAAATAAAATAATGCCCTCTAACGTTACTGGCTGGGCATTTTTTTATTTGATAAGAGCTCTATAATTTAGGTTTCATAATTTAGTACTGGCATCTGTAAATTGCGTTCAGTTGCTAATGTACGGTCGATACTAATGCTATTAAACCCACAAACACATCGCAGGCAGGTGCGGACAAAACAATGGGGGGGACCTGCACTCTGTCGTATAGCTTGCAAATCTGTAATATCTTACAGCATTTAGGTCAAAGATCTTCTTCAGACATTCAATTTCTTTGAAGATTTTTCCTGTTGCAAATCTTGGATTTACTCATGAAGTTCTCCAATGACGCTAGAGATGTGATCAACTGAACCAGAGAAGCAGACCTCCACCTGCTATCGTGAACTGACATTTTTTTACACTAAAGCTTCAGGTAAAACCATTTTTATTGACTTCTAGGACTGTTTAATTAATAAAAGAACCTATGATGACAGCAAAAGCATGTGATGACTGCAAGTTCCTCACTTTCTTTTAAGAACGAACATGTTAGGGATGCTCCGATCAGGATTTTTACAACCGATACCAATCTTCTTGACACCTGATCGGCCGATACGATCCCGATACTGATCATTTAACCTTTTATTAGGATCTCTGTCATAACTGGCAATATGTAAGCTTTCTGCACACTGTCACTATTAATTGAATTTTCCTCTTCCCAGTAATATCACCTTGCCTAGCTTTTGCTGACAAAGTGTAAAAAGTTTAAAAGGCTTTTTTTTTCTTTTTTTTTTCTAAGCTTTAGGCTAACAAATATTCTCTATATTGAGATAGAGCGCCCTATAAAAAATTTTTATAAAAAAAAAAAAAAAAAAAAAAAATCTTAGTGTCAAGTTTAACACAAACTGATAACCCATAGGTGAAATTAAACTTAATGTGACATTTTTGGTCACGTGACGCCATGCAAGAAGCAGATGTGTGAGCGACAAGCTCTGCGCATTATTATTTATTATTTTCATGTTATAATTTGGTGAAATTCGATACACCCAGTTACACATTTGCTCTTTGATTTAAAACATGACAAAGAAGTCAAAATCATCGGACTCTGGAGACATTAAAAGACACTTACGTGTTCAGGATGAAAGCCCCAACAGACCTACAGACCGGAGACTCGATTTGGATGGCGTGGCGGGAGAGGAGATCCAGCGTCAGTTGTCCAACATGTCGGTGATGTTGACGAAGGGCCATGCTGACTTGGAGGATCTCGCTGTAATACGTCTATTGATTACGGCGATGGAAATAAAATTCTCTGAGTTAGTCACAAGAGTGTTGGATGCTGAGAAACAAATCGATTATTTGGAGTCTTCGGAGAGGGAATTAACCGCTAATCCGCCCGCGGCCAAAGTTGATCTGCAACGTATTTTTGAAAAGCTTGAAGAGCTTGAGAATAGAAACCGCAGGAATAACGTCAGAATTGTTGGAATTCCTGAGCATGAGGAGGGCAGAGATATGCTGAAATTCCTAGATGAGCTTTTCCTGAGTCTGCTCAACATAACAGGCCACAAGCTGGGAATCGAGCGAGCTCACAGAGTCCCCGCTCGGAGATCTGCTGAGGGAGACAGGCCCCGATCGATTCTGGCCAGATTTCTGAGGTCATCCGATAAAGATCTCGTGTTGCGCCAGGCGAGGAGCAAAGGGAAGCTTTCTTGGAGGAATCATAACATTTTCTTGTTCCCGGACTTTGCAAGTTCGACAAGAGAGAAACGCGATCGGTTCAAGGAATGCAAGAAACTCTTACATCGGCGAAAGATCTCGTTTGCTCTAATGTTTCCGGCCAAACTGAGAATAGAAACGAAAAACAGTCAAAAAGTATTTACATGTCCAAATCAGGCAAAGTCTTTTATTGAATCAATGGGTGAGTAAACCATTGGATGTTTCTCATATGAGTGGGTCTGGCTCGCTGTACGTACTCTGGCTTTTGAGGAAGCTGGGCGTCATTTTGGTTTCTTTTTGCGTTGGCTCCGCCTAGCGGCTGGAGTTTGTTTTGTGAATAACACTTTCCTTAAAGAAGTTTTTGTATTGATGAAAGATTACTTTTGCACTGAACTTCCCGGCCAGTTTGAGAGTGGACACTACAGATGACCACAAAATATCTACGTGCACACACAAAGGATGTCTTTTATAAAGTTGATGGATTGTGTAAGCCATGGTATATAATTTTATGCGGCCTCCGAGTGAATTGACTTGACCATCCAGGGAACCGTGATGTCGGTTTTGTTTCTTTTTGTGTTGGCTCCGCCTGGCGGCTGGAACTTGTGCCGTTTTACGGGACACTGGAATGATTACGTCATCTGCTGAACTCATAACAGCTGGCTCACTGAACATTTGTTTGTCTGTGAAACTGAATGGTTTTATATCTGCTGAAATTTGTTTTGAAGAGGATCACACCTTTAAAACAATTCTGTGAATTAATCTACATGTTCTGTGTTCATTCTTCCTTTTAGCTGGGGGTTATTTTACAAAGTATTTTCTGTTATGTAATTTTGCTTCACAAATTTGAGGCAAAATTGAGCAATCCGATGGCAAAGTTGTCGTGGGGGCTCGTGGGCGATCATGGACCTTTTGAGTTCAGAGGGATTGTCACCGGTTGGCGCTTTCGTGCGCGAGGTTAATGCGCACGTTTTTCTTTTTTCTGTTTGTTTTGTTCGGGGGGGAAGTTTGGGGTTTGATTGTTTCACTAGTGGGGAATGTGGTCTGTATAATTTTGTTTTTGACACACAGTTTATTTTTTTTATTATATCAATATGTCAGTTGTTAATATAAGTGTACTCTCTCTCTCCACATGGAATGTGAATGGGTTGGGGCACCCCATAAAAACAAGGAAGGTTATTTCTTTTCTTAAACGTAAGAAATATGATACAATGTTTCTGTTGAAACGCTCACTTGACGCTGAAAAGGCGTTTGATATGGTGGAATGGGATTATCTTTTTAAGGTTTTGGAAATATACGGGTTCGGGAGTACGTTTATTGGATGGATTAAGTTACTTTATAGACAACCAGTAGCGGCGGTACAAACAAATGGACTAATTTCAGATTGTTTTACTTTGGATAGGGGCACCCGGCAGGGTTGCCCTCTTTCCCCATTATTGTTCTGTCTTGCCCTGGAACCATTAGCAACCGCAATAAGAAAGGAGGATGATTTTCCAGGGGTGGTGGCAGGAGGTATGGCACATAAGCTTTTGCTTTAAGCAGATGATATTTTATTATTTGTCTCTGACCCCAGTAGATCTATGCCTTGCCTCCACAGAATTATTAATTCCTTTTCTAAGTTTTCAGGATATAGAGTCAATTGGTCTAAATCCGAGGCTTTGGCTCTGACAGCATACTGCCCAGAAACGGCTTTTCAGCCGGGTGCTTTCCAGTGGCCCAAACAGGGCATTAAGTATTTGGGTATTTTATTTCCAGCAAATTTGTGTGATTTAGTTAGAGTTAATTTTGACCCCTTAATAAAACTGTTTTCGAGAGATGTGGGCAGGTGGGCTTCATTACATTTATCTATGATTGGTAAGGTTAATGTTATTAAAATGAACTGTATTCCAAAATTCAATTACTTACTGTAGTCTCTCCCTGTAGATGTGCCCCTCTCTTATTTTAAGCAATTTGATAGCATAGCAAAGTCTTTCATTTGGAATGGTAAGCGTCCCAAATTACATTTCAATAAGTTACATAGGCCGATTGACAAAGGTGGGCTAGGCCTACCAAGATTTTATTTTATTATTATGCATTCGGTCTCAGACATTTGGCTCATTGGTCGCTCCCACCTGAGAGAGCCCCTCCCTGGTTCTGTATAGAACAGGAGGTTCTTGCCCCAATTTCGCCACTGCAGAGCCTATCAAATTAATCTGAGAAGCTAAGTTACATCCCGTTATCTCGCACTTGAACTCGGTATGGACTAAAGTGTCCAGACTGTTTAATTCTGAAATTTTTTTAAATGTTGCCTCGAGCATATGGCTGAACCCCAAACTATGCATCAACAAGTCCCCTTTTTGCTGGTCAGAGTGGATTGGGAGGGGGGTTACTACACTCGGTGACCTGTATGAGAATGGAGTGTTGAGATCCTTTCAAAATTTGGGTCAACTTTTTGGGATTCCTAGATCTCAGTTCTATAAGTATTTACAGCTGCGCCACCTGCTCTGTACTGTTTTTGGGAGTGGTTTACACCCTCCTAAAGCGGCAGACACTCTGGGAGAGGTGATTACTGCTTTTGGAAAAGGTCATGAGGCATAGGTGTATTACTCCCTACTAATTCAGAGTCTGGGAGACAGAACCTCAACTTCTCTTAAGAGATTATGGGAGAAAGATCTAAATTTGGTATTGGAGGAGGGAGAGTGGGCTGGGATTCTAAAAAATTTCAAATCTGCATCCAGAGACGCAAGGGTTCACCTCATGCAATTTAAGATTTTACATAGAGTCTACTGGACCCCCTCTAGATTACATAGGCTTGGTCTTAAAGACACACCCATCTGCTGGTGATGTCAATTAGAAGATGGAGACACAACCCATGTCTTCTGGGGATGTGTTAAGATGCAGGAATTTTGGGTGAGGATTCAGAGTTTTATGTGCGAGGTTTTGGCCTCTCAAATTTTATTTTGCCCCAGACTCTGTATCTTGGGAGATGGGGAAGTTATTAATTTGGAGAATAAGCTCGTGAAAAACTGGGTCCTAACTAGTGTTATGATCGCCAGACAGATCACTTTGAGGAGTTGGAAGTCGGCTTGAGCGCCCCCTTTTCAGGAGTGGTGTTCAGAGATGGCCAGAATGGCAGCTCTTGAGGAGGGGGTATCCAGAAGACTGGGGAGTCTGGACATGTTTGCGAAGAAGTGGGGCAGATATCTGTCTTTTTTGGAGGGCTCTTGGGGAGGGACAGTGGAGAGAGAGGTGTAGGGGTTTTATGTGTGTGATTGTTTTATTTATTTTAGTTTTATTTTTTATTAATTTATTTATTTTTGTTGTGTGTCTATGGTTGTGTGACCACTGGGGTGTTGTATATTGATTCTGTATATGTGTGCTCTGCTATGTATATATTTAATGGTTGAATCAATAAAAAATGTTAATCGGAAAAGAGCAAAAAAAAAAAAAAAAAAAAAACATTTTTGGACATTGATTCATTGTCATTCATATAATTATTATTCCTTATTTTATTTTTGCATTATATTTAATACATTATATTATGGTATCTTAATATGGCATAAATAATTATATTTATAAATAGTTCCCCTGCCTTTTCATTTAGTTGGACGATTGTATTAATAGTTTCGTAAATTTTTCACTTGTTGCTGTTTAATGAGGGAGCACACGCTCTCTCATGATGGCAAGAGATGAAAGGAAAGTGGAGTAAGAGCGCATGTTTCTGGACTCTACAGGTGCTACTATTATTGTTAATGCCGTTTAATCTGGAGATATTTAATAAAGATGTTTGAATTAAACCACATCTTGTAACTCGCACTATTACGGAGATGCCTATGCCTGGAACAGACTGAGAATCTGCCGCCATGAATGATAATCTGTTTCACAGATTGCGATGTTTTCCCTTTGCCTTTTTGCATGTGAAACGCCACATTAAAAGTACACAAAATTTTCATATTCCCCATACCTCTCTCACTGCATCGTTCTTAAATGCTGAAACAAGTTTGTTGTCTTACAACACTAAGCCAGTATTCCTCACAGTCTGTTATGCCATGAGAGTGCTACTGAAGTCTTAAAGGAGCCACATAACTTTTGCGAATTCGGCCAAATTACCGATCGAGTCATAGGACGTGAATATCGGCCGATCAATCGGAGCATCCCTTGAACATGTGTTTGCTAAATCAATATTTTACGATGTGAATGCACTCCATTAAAAAAATAAATAAATAAAAAATAAAACTTTAAATTACTGTTTGAATAGATGTTAAAAGCTTCCTATTTTCATTTACTGACGAGTCTAAAACCTTCCTTATATGGCGTTTTCATGGGCGTGGATTATGAAAATTGTGCATGAACGCTCTACTTACGGATGTTTGGAATTTGCCAACATTCACATGTTTGACTAACATATCTGGGGAATACAAAGCACTCGCGAATCCGGAGGAAAGTTTTCGGGAAGCTCCATTTTACACGTAAATTACTCCCAAATAGTTCACTCAAAAATGTAAAATTATTTCATCATTTACTCACCCTCAGCGGCACTGTAATGGGGGGGGGGAGGGTGGCGGTGAGGGTGAGTAAATGATGAAATAATTTTTAATTTTTGAGTGAACTATTCCGTCAATACACGTTCTTAGAGCATAATTCATCAGTGTGTTTTTCCAAAGGACAAAATAATTTCTATTGTCTTCGTAATCTTTCATCAAAATTTAATAACTTGTTCCGCTGGCTGACGCAACTTATACTGACTGAGCAAATATATTAACCAATAACAACAGTTTTTCAAGGTCAAAGTATACTTCTGGTGTGCGCGTTGTGGACTGCTCCGTGCACAGTATGTGTGACGCAACATCAGCACGGCATGAAAGCGCACCGCCTAGATTTTCTTGACTCCTCGGCTGTGCGAATCATCTGCGCATCTGATTCATTTCTGCAAACCGGTTCTTTCGGACAGTTCATTTCCATGAGCCGGTTCAAAAAACCGATTCAGTGGTTCTTTTACGTCATCATGTAATGACGTCTCTAGCACTTAATTTTAACGTCCCGGAGTCATGGTTTTCACGCTCAAATATTTAAAGCCATATGTTGAACGCACATTGCTGATTATTACCTTTTATTCAATTAAGTTATAATTGTTTCATTCTGTGATCCTGCATGTCGAATACGACCGATATTGATTTCATCTTGGATAAGTTTCCTACATTAAAGTTTTGCACCTAAAGCACCCAATACAGACACTGTGCACAAACACGGATATGTTCTACGTGTCTTAAATTTTATTTAATAAAATAAGAATGTTTCCAGTACATTTTGGTTGAAACTTACAGTTCGCCCCAGGCCCATTCATGTCCTCGGTACACGCATGCTCATAGTATCAGCAGCTCCTCATTAAGACTCCTTGGTAATCCTCGGCAAACTTAGACAGTTCGCGGACCGGCTCTTTCGGTTCTTTTTGAGTCAGACACGACCGAAGAGCTGACTTTCGATTCTGCCTGTAGGTTTGATTTTTTTCATTTCAAACAGTTTTTTGGTTCAATAACCGGTCTAGTAACTCGTAAGAGTGCCTGTATGAGTAAAACTCGTTCATTTCTAACTCGGTGTCAGGCTACTAGTCATCAGCATTTATGTAATGAAATTCAGTTTCTTGAAAACGTCCATCATAGTTAGCTACACAAATCATTAAGTCTAATTTAAAAAATAGAAATACAACTAGAAAACTAATATGTTATTAATAATTTGTATTAGTAACATCGATGAAAAAATGCTTAAGTCTCAAGACCTTAATTTGCAAATATTTGTAAATCACTCAAAAATAACGCAGAAACAATCATCTGTAGATTTCTAAATGTTTTATTCGGCTACTGCAGTTACCATCTCAACACACAGAAGTCCTCTGTAATCCTTGGCAAACTTCGACAAGTCAGTGGGACCAGCTCATTCGGTTCTTTTTATTTTTGCAGATATGTGCTGAATGCACTTTCACACTTACCCAATGGAATGCTCAAAGCGGTTGTGGGAAGCCCCAGGGAAGACCAGGTAAGTTCCTCCAAGCTGTTTAATGTGGCGAAGTCTCTGAAATTGAGGCGTGTCTATGATTTGGACCAACAAAGGATGCAACTCAATATGGCCATGAATGGGGTCATTGAAAACCTGTGACACAAACAGAAGATCTGTTTATAGGATTTCACATCTGGCAGAAACAATAGTAAGATCTGGGTATTAAATATTCTGAGAAAGTGGTCAGTGAAGTTGGCTGCTTTTGCCTCATACCTTCATGGCATCAGATGAGATTTGCCAGAGTCTCTGTAAGCAGTGGAGAACTCGCAGACAAGATCCCAGAGGACTAAGTGACATTATGGACAATTATTGCCATTAAAGCGGTAAACAACGGTAAATACACTTTTGCATTATAAAAATGCCATCAAAGGAGAATAAACAGCTGATCTGCACATTATATTGTGCTGCATTATATTTTAACCTGAAGATAAGTAGATATCAGCTTGTTTCATTTGGTTAATCACGTCAATCATCACAAAGCATCACTAGATAAATGCAAGCAACACTCACAAAATACCCATCTTCTCCAAATGCAGCTCTGTAAGGTACGGTAGAACAGGACCTGTTATTTTCTGTTCTGCAACAGATAAGTGTTGCTACTTTACATAATCGGTTTCATAAAATAAAAAATATTATTAAAATCAGATATGTTAATGACTAATATATACTGATAGTTTAATAACTCATATTACTTATCTAATAATATTGATAAAAGCGTTTGATCTAAAGTTATTGATGGATGTTAATGGTCTAATGTTATTGATATTAACTAACTTTATTATTCTACTGTTATTGATGAACGTTATTAATCTTATGTTATTGATGAAAGTTATTGATCTTTGATGAAGCACCTCTGAATATTTTCTCCCATTCGCTGAGTCCTTCTCTCCGCAGATAAGCGGCTGTCTCTTCTACATCCCAACGCCTGAAATCTCCATCGAAAACCTGTTTCGCATCAAGCACACACTCTTCATCTTCTCTTGTTCGTTTCATCCGTTTTTCCATCGTTTACCGTGTATAAAAACAAAACAGATTTTCACTATCAGAGCCGGCGCAGCGAGCGTGTGGAGATTTACTCCCTCGGCGTGTTCACCCCACGATCAGTCGGTTTGTGTCGCGCCGCCTGTCGGGTTGGAGTGTGCCCTCATGTTGACGTGTCAAGGGTGGCGTCCACTTTTTTTTACTGGGTTGGCCCATGTGCGGCACAGACTCATTCAAGGGTGGCATGGAGCGTAACTCAACGTCCCACATAATAATAATAATAAGCAGCAGCAGCAGCAGAATAATAATAATAAAAAGACATACATTTTCTGGAATTTCAATAGTGAAATGTTATTTAGTAAAGTAATTGATTAAATATTATTAAATGTTAAAGGGGTCATGACATGCATATATTTTATTTAAAATTTCTTAAGGTTCACTTATGTTAGATAAAAAAAAATAAAAAAAAATGCACAAAAACCTACCCCGTCTTTGGCCCTCTGCCTGAAACGCTTGGTTTTATGTGTACAGTACTTCATCTTTAAGACACATTCACTGTTATTATTGGCTAATATCATTGAAAAGAACTCAGTCTAGTGCCATATATATATATATATATATATATATATATATATATATATATATATATATATATATATATAAATTAAAAAAATTGAACAAATTCTGGATTCCAGGATTGGTTTTATTTTGACAAAACTCACCAAATCCAATCAGGCTTCATTAGAGTTAAGTGGTATCAAGATGCTCGTTACCAGCTTAATCAATTCGGAGTTTGATCCCAAGGTTATGATTAGTTCACGTGAGTGTTCACATGAATGAAGCGAACAGCCAATCGCGTGCGAGACACCACGAGTCACATCTCGTAGAGTTTAATATGGTAGAATGGGATTATCTTTTTAAGATTTTGGAAATATACAGGTTTGGGAATACTTTTATTGGATGGATTAAGTTACCCGGTAGCGGCGGTACAAACAAATGGATTAATTTCAGATTATTTTACTTTGGATAGGGGCACTCGGCAGGGTTGTCCTCTTTCCCCATTATTTTTCTGTCTTGCCCTGGAACCATTAGCAGCTGCGATAAGAAAGGAGGATGATTTTCCAGGGGTGGTGGCGGGAGGTATGGGGCATAGTCTTTTGCTTTATGCTGATGATATTTTATTATTTGTCCCCGACCCCATTAGATTTATGCCTTGCCTCCACAGAATTAATTCTTTTTCCAAGTTCTCAAGATTCAGAGTCAATTGGTCTAAATCTGAAGCTTTGGCTCTGACAGCGTTACTGCCCAGTAACGACTTTTCAGCCGGGCGTCTTCCAGTGGCCCAAATGGGGCATTAAATATTTGGGAATTTTATTCCCAGCAAATTTGTCTGATTTAGTTAGGGTTAATTTTGACCCCTTAATAAAAAGGTTTTCGAGCGATGTGCGCGGTGGGCTTCATTACATTTATCTATGATTGGGAAGGTTAATGTTATTAAAATGAATTGTATTCCAAAATTTAACTACCTGCTACAATCTCTCCCTGTAGATGTCCCCCTCTCTTATTTCAAGCAATTTGATAGCATAGCAAAGTCCTTGATTTGGAATGGTAAGCATCCCAGATTACATTTCAATAAATTACATAAACCGATTGACAAAGGTGGGCTAGGCCTACCAAGATTTGTTTTTATTATTATGCATTCGGTCAGACATTTGGCTCAGTGGTTGCTTCCACCTGAGAGAGCTTCTCCCTGGTTTTGTATTGAACAGGAAGTTCTTGCCCCTATTTCGCAATTGCAAAGCCTTTCTATCAAACTAATTGGAGAAGTTAAGTTACACCCCATTATCTTGCATTTGCACTCAGTATAGGTAAGTGTCCAGTGTGTTTAATTTGGACATTTATTTAAATGTTGCCTCAAGCATATGGCAGAACCCAAAATTATGTATTAATAAGTCCCCTTTCTGCTGGTCAGTGTGGCTTGTGAGGGGGGTTACAACACTCGGTGACCTATCATTTACATCATGATGGCATCGCGGATGGTCGCCTCAGTGTGGAGTGCTTCTATTGTTTTGTTGTTTTTGTTTGTTTGTCCTGTGTTTAGTGATTTTTTCCAGTCAGTTTTACCAGAGACGAACTGCTGAACATTCGACAGCATATACCAGTCAATCTTTTCCCAGATTTTGAATATTCAGACATTTTGTTTGACATTTTAGTTGGAGGCACGGCTGTGTTGTTTAAACGCGCTATGAGACGCAGGTGAGGGAGACGAGCAGGAGCGCTGGTCAAACTCCGTCGGCGGGGCTTTCGAACAATGCTGCCAAGCATTCATCTAGCGAATCTCCGCTCTCTCCCTAAGAAAATGGACAAACTAAATCTCCTCACCTGCACAAACAAGGACTTTTCAACCTCTGCCTCCTTGTGCTTCACAGAAACCTGGCTGAGTGAAGCCATTCCGGACAGCGCATTACATCTGCCGGGCTTCCAGCTGATCAGAGCGGATCGCATCGCGGAGTTAACGGGGAAAACAAGAGGTGGTGGAACATGCTTTTACATCAATGAAAGTTGGTGTACAGTTGAAACAACGTTAAAGTCTGGTTCATCTTCTTCCAACCTACAGACAGAAATTAAAATCTGCTAAGCCTGTTGTAAGGACTGTAAAGTGATGGACCAACAAAGCAGAGCTGGAACTACAAGCCTGCTTTGACTGCACGGATTGGAGTGTTTTTGAGGCTGCAGCCACAGACCTGGATGAGCTCACGGATACCGTTACATCATATATCAGTTTCTGTGAGGATATATGCATTCCTACTAGGACTTATTTAACATTTAACAATGACAAACCATAGTTTACAGTGGAACTCAGGCAGCTTTGTCAGGCCAAAGAGGATGCTTACAGAGTTGGGGATAAAGTCTTGTACAATCAGGCCAGTAACACACTGAATAAGGGAATCAGAGTGGCTAAAAAAAAAAAATACTCTGAGAAGATGAAAAACAAGTTTTCAGCTAACGACCCTGCATCAGTGTGGAGTGGCATGAAACAACTTATGAATTACAGTACTCCTACCCCCAACCTATGGTGGACCAACAACTGGCTAACAACCTGAATGTGTTCTACTGTAGATTTGAAAGGATCAATCTCACACCCCACACCCACTCTGACCTTCACTTCACACAAACATCAACACCTCCTGCAACCCCCCTCCTCCTACTCAACCTGCACTTAAGATCTGTGAAGACTGTCTTTCGAAAACAAAGGATAAGGAAAGCACAGGGCCCAGATGGCATTTCACCTGCATGTATTAGATCCTGTGCTAACCAGCTAGCCCCCATCTTCACTCAGATCTTCAATAGATCACTGGAGCAGTGTGAAGTCCCATGCTGCTTCAAACGTTCCACTATCATCCCCATCCCAGAGAAACCAAAAATCACAGGACTTAATGACTACAGACCTGTCACCCTGACGTCTGTGGTCACGAAGTCATTTGAGAGACTGGTGTTGGCCCACCTGAAGGACATCACTGGACCCTTTCTAGATCCCCTTCAATTTGCTTAGAGCAAACAGGTCTGTGGATGATGCAGTCAGCATGGGATTGCATCATATCCTGCAACATCCGGACAGACCAGGGACATATGCAAGGATCCTTTTTGTGGACTTCAGTTCGGCTTTCAACACCATCATCCCAGATATTCTCCGGACTAAATTACACCAACTCTCTGTTGCCACGTCTATCTGTCAGTGGATTACCAGCTTTCTGACAGACGGGCAGCAGCTTGTGAGACAGGGGAAATTCACTTCCAGCACCTGTACAATCAGCACTGGTGCCCCCCAGGGATGTGTGCTCTCCTCACTACTCTTCTCCCTCTACACCAACGACTGCATCGCCAAGGACCCCTCTGTCAAGCTCCTGAAGTTTGCAGACAACTCCACTGTCATCGGCCTCATCCGCGATGATGAGGAGTCTGCATACAGAAGTGAGGTTAAACAGCTGGCTCTCTGGTGCATTCAAAACAACCTTGAGCTGAACACGCTCAAAACGGTGGAAATGATTGTGGACTTTAGGAGGAACACCCCAACACTGTCCCCCTCACCATTCTAAACAGCACTGTGGCAGCAGTGGAGTCATTCGGTTCCTGGGCACTACCATCTCACAGGACCTGAAGTGGGAGACCAACATCGACTCCATTGCGAAAAAGGCCCAGCAGAGGTTGTACTTCCTTTGCCAGATGAACAGTTAAAACTGCCCCTTTGAGCAATAATTAATGTGCAATACACAGCTTAGTCTTTTTATATTATCCAACACATCCTACCTCTTCTGCCATTACATTCCCTTGCACTGTACATAACCGATTTGTATTTAGATTTGCACTACGTATGTGTATGTATGTTTATATATATATATTCATGTATGTGTGTATATGTATGTATGTATGTGTGTATATGTATGTATGTGTGTATATGTATGTATGTGTGTATATGTATGTATGATAGTATATATATATATATATATATATATATATATATATATATATAGTCTATTGTGTATTATTTATATACTTTTTTCTTTTCAATATTTATCTATTTTTTATTCAATTTTATAAATGGGATATTGTAACATAAGTCAAAACAAATTTGTGCTTTTCCCAATACACATAGCTTTTTTTGTTTTTTTGTTTGCATGTTTATTAGGTTGTACTAGTTACAAATCAAAAAGAAAAATGGTTCACCCAAAAATGAAAATATTTACCCTCATGCCATCCAAGGCGTGTATGACTTACTTTCTTCAGCACAACACAAATGAAGATTTTTAGAAGAATATTTCAGCTCTGTAGGTCCATAAAATGCAAGTGAATGGGTGCCAAATTTAGCCATCATAAAAATAATCCATATGATTCCAGTGGTCCAATAAATGTCTTCTGAAGAGAAATGCTAGGTGTAAGAAATAGATCAATATTTAAAACGTTTTTACTAAAAATGTTCACTTCCTGCCAGCTTGAGGTTTGTACGTTGAAGAGGGTGGAGTTCAAACTGCCTCTGGTGTGGCGTAAGCCTCCTCTGCATAGATATTCATATGTAGATCCCTTATTAGCAGCTGTTTCTATGGGCTGCAGTACTTTTTCGACACAAAAGGAGTTTATGCAGCGGTCTGAGGCATCTACTCCACTCACTTGCATTCAAACTGATTCAAACAGCTCTCCTTGTTCACCGCTCCAGGATGGAGCCACAGTTGACGTATTCAAACCAGCCAAATGAGGCAACTACGTATGACTCTCTATAATCCTCTGTTGTAAACAACACTGCACTTCCGTTTTTGTTTCCGTCAGTTCTTGTTTGAACTTGCTAACGCACTTCTGGGAGTCATACACATCTGGGATGGCATGAGGGCGAGTAAATTATGAGAGAATTTAAATTTTTGGGTGAACTAATCCTTTCAACTCTTTGTGCATAGCCATTCCAATTATTCAGTACATCAAAATAAATTGTCATCCTCATAAAGTTCTCTTCAAAAGTCTATGTCTTCCGTGGTAACAGCCTAGAGTTACTGCTGCTCTGAGCGTGGCTATCGTACAGCTGTCGCAGGTGTAGGATCAGTTCTTCTGTGTTGTCCCCAGTTAGTGCAGAAATGGGAATGACCCGCTGATGGACATGGCTCCTCAGAGCTTTCAGATTCTTCCAAGTGTTGGGCAGGTCCATTTTGTTGGCCACGATGGCGTGAGGTCTGCAGGACAGGTGAGGTTTGTACTGTTCCAGCTCAAAGCTCAATTGCTGCAGCTGCTCGCACGGATTTGGTAAAGACATGTCCAACACGTACAGCAGGACACGACAGCGCTCAATGTGCCGCAGGAAAGAGATGCCAAGCCCGCGGTTCAGATGAGCACCTGGAATCAGCCCTGGAATGTCAGCCACTGCAGAAAAAACAGGAAGAGAAAGAAATTAATGGCTTTAATGACTAGTCAGTATCTTAAGTGTCTTAAAAGCCCCACCTCAAACTAAAACCATTGGTAAAGCCAATGTTATTGTTGTGCTGATCAGGATGGTCAAACAAACAGAGCAATGTTTTCATAGTGTTGACAATTTTGGGGGAAATCCACCTACGCATGGCTTATTAATACATTTCTCTGCATGGGAGTAGTAGTATTTTAACATCGAAAAAAATTACACACTTCATATTTAAAAAACAAACAAACATTCAACACACACCTGCCACCTGCTCATGGTCCCTGTACTTGACAATGCCCACATGAGGGTTCAGTGTGGTAAAGGGGTACGCTGCCACCACTGGCCGGGCATTAGAGATGGCACGTAACAGAGATGACTTCCCTGCATTTGGAAACCCAACCTGCTCAGAAAACACATGTATGCACGCACACACTCACACATGTCATTTGGAACTAGTCAGGAAATAACATAATATGCTTTATTATCCTTTTAATTAAGTTTAAGAAGTATTTCATATACATTTGTTTTATTATGTTCAGTTTCATATTGTCAGCCTTCTTGTTTAATGTCACCCTAATTAAGGGTCACTTCATGTGTTTTTACTGATCGGATAGCTATTTGATTGAATAAGCACATTCCATTTTCCCTTGGCCACATCATGTGTCTCCACCAAATGGATATAAATCCGATCTTCAATTCCTGCGCTAAATGCAAATAACACGGAGTTCACTTCCGTGATTATGATAATGCCGGGCAGAAAATTTAAAAGATGTGATATTTGATTCCAGCTGACTTTGAACAGTGTTTCTGTTTGTGCGCTCTGGGCTTCTTGTAAGCAAGATGCATCATGTGCGTCAGATGCGGTCATTGCCAGCGTTTAGTTCTAGTTTGCTTAGCGATCTGAATCAAATAAATAAAGAAAAAAAGTCCTGTCATTCCTACAACGTGCATCTGTCTTAATTTGTTATGTATTGTGTGATGTGAGCCCGATGCAAATACTCAGTAGCAGCTGTTATATTTGCCTGTTTCCTTTGCTGACGTAGCGCTGTTTGGGTGAAGTAAAGGTTTACATATGCGTCTTGAACAGCCAGACACTTGAATTTGTTATTAATGGTATGCATCTAAAACCACCCTCTGAAGTGGTTTGAACGATCGGATTGCAATCCGTCTCAAATGTGTTTCGGAGGGCATTTACAACTAGTCTTTTCATGATCGGATAGCCATCCGATCAGTGAAAACACATGAAGTGACCATATGTACATAGGCCCTTAAGATCTTCATAGTTGTTGTGCCAGAAAACCATGTAAATACTGTTCTGGCTGTAGAATTACATATCACTTGACATTTGTATAATTAAAAAGATTTGCAGCATGTAGTGTAGCTAACTACTTATTGAAAATGGTAGCTTGCCTTATAAGCAGCTTGAGAAGTTACAGTTTCAAAGTAGCTCCCCCAACACTGGTATGTTGCATTCGGTGAGTCGCAGCTGTATTCCAGCAAGGCCAGAGGTCTACACCACTGGCTGTTTACATGCACTAATTTTCATCAATCCCAATAAATTTACTATGACTGCAGATTAAATACATTTTGCAATCCGATACAAATATTTGTTTACATGTGCATTGCATGTTCTCTAAACAAAACTTCTGCGCATGTGAAGAGCATCAATCGTTGCGTTCTGATGAAGCAAAGAAAGCCTGTGAAAATGACAATGGCACCAAAAACCATAATTGCCGTTTTTGCTTTGTTGAGATATTTTTAAAAAATATGCCAGGAAAGCTTTTTACACTCACTCTACTCGGCAAACGAAGAATTAGGAGCAGCATCTGTCTGACTTAACCAAATATTTGCCTCATGCCCATTCCTCCTCCAATCTAACTGCAGGCATCTCTAGATGCGAGTACGAAGACAGATGGGTGAGAGTTGTCCTTAAAGGAGTTTACACATGTGGAATAGAAACAAAATAATAGGGACTTTAAGCAACAGCTGCGGACAGGATGCTACGCAAAAATCACTAAGCAATAATGATGGCGGAATGAAGCATTTAATCATAAAATAATTAATAATAATAATAAAAAAAAAGGTAGGCTATTTAAAACAGCAAGAGAAGGGAAGCTTGCAGTGTCAAATAACTGTCAATAGAAGAGTTTTGCTTTGTACAATATAAAGAGCCTACGTCTAAACCTAGATATTATTAATAGGCTATCAATATTTTTTTTATTTTTTTTTTTTTTATTTAAAGCCTATAACCGTGTATAATTAAAAATTTTGTGGAGGATGTTTAGGCTATTTACTGTGTTTACTTTGCATCATCTCTTGTACAACATATTCTAACATTTACTTTCCTAATCTTTCACGTACGATCGACTGTCACTATGGCAAAAAAGAAATGCTTTAGAAATTATTTCATTTCAACGTCAGGAAGTAAGTGAAGTCACGTGCAAGCAATGGAACACAGAACACCGTATAGCTGCACATGCTGCTTCAAGTTTCTATTAAGAATGACACAACAGGGGTCACGTGACGCCATGCAAGGAGCGGACGTGTGAGCGACGAGCTCTGCGCACTTTGCTGAATTTTTTCGATTATTCTCATGTTATAATCTGGTGAAATTTGATAAACTCAGTTACACATTTGCCCTTTGTTGCAAAACATGGCAAAGAAGTCAAAATCCTCGGGCTCTGGAGACATTAAAAGACACTTACGTGTTCAGGATGAAAGCCCCGACAGGCCTACAGACCGGGGACTCGATTTGGATGGCGCGGCGGGAGAAGGAATCCAGCGTCAGTTGTCCAACATGTCGGTGATATTGACGAAGATTCTTGCTGACTTGGAGGATCTCGCTGTAATACATCGATCGATTACGGCGATGGAAACAAAATTCTCTGAGTTAGCTACAAGAGTGACTGATGTTGAAAAACGAATCGATTTTCTGGAATCTTCGGAGAGGGAATTAACCGCTAATCCGCCCGTGACCAAAGTTGATTTGGAACATCTCCTTGACAAGGTTGAAGAATAGCGTGAAGCCTCCACATGCGCTACGTCTCCGCGGTAACGCACTCAACAAGCCACGTGATAAGATGCGCGGATTTACGATCTCAGACGCAGAGGCAACCGAAATTCGTCCTACACCACCTGGATTGAGGCGAATCACTACGCCACAACAAGGACTTAGGGCACATTGGGAACTGGGCATTCCAAATTGGGGAGAAAAGAAAAAAAATCAAAAAAAAAAAAGAAAAAAGAAGAAGAAGAAAAAAAAAAGAAAAAGCAATTACATACCCAAGTATGAGAACTTCACAGCTCTTAGTGTATCTGTCTGATTTGAACATGCAGGATGACATGAAGACAAGTACACACATCTGAAGCTGATCTAACACAGGTACTCCAATAAAACAACTGATAATTTTGCTCGAAATGTTGAGTTTGTGCTTAGAATAAATCTCAACTGCATCTGGGAGAAACAGCACACCGGTTTTGTTGACGCTTTCTCTGTCTTTTTGACTTTTTTGCAGTTTATTATCGTTCAGTAACACACTGATATGGTTTTGTTTCTTTTTGTATTGGTTCCGCCTAGCGGCTGGAGCTTGTTCTGTTGAATAACATTCCTTTGGAACAGCTGTTAATTCATCTGTTCGTTCTTCGTGCTTATTCCTCCTGCTGGCTGTGGTTTGTTTTGTTGAGTTTTTTTTTTTTTTTTTTTTTTACGAGACATTGGAATGATTATGTCATCCATTGAACTCATAACAGCCGGCTCACTGAACATTCGTTTGTCTGTCCGAGGATTCTGAATGTTTTTTTATCAGCTGAAATTTGTTTTGTGGAAGATCACACCTTTGAGACAGTTCTGTAAATGAATCTACGTTCTTTGTGTTCATTCGTCCTATTGACTGGGTTTATTTCACAAAGTATATTCTGGTATGTAATTAAATTGAGCAATCCGATGGCAAAGTTGTCATGGGGACTCGAGGGCGTTCATGGACCTTTTGAGTTTAGAGGGATTGTCACCAGTTGGCGCTGTCGTGCGCGGGGTTAATGCAAACTTTTTTCTTTTTTCTGTTTGTTTTGTTCGGGGGAATGTTCGGGGGTTGATTGTTTCACTAATGGGGAATGTGGTCTTCATAATTTTGTTTTTGGCACACAATTTATTTTTTCTATTATATCAATATGTCAGTTGTTAATATAAGTGTACTATCTCTCTCTCCACATGGAATGTGAATGGGTTGGGGCACCCCATAAAAAGAAGGAAGGTTATTTCTTTTCTTAAACGTAAGAAATATGATATAGTGTTTCTTCAAGAAACACATCTCTCCCCGCAGGAAGCTAAAAAATTTGGGAAGATATGGGGTGGACATGTTTTCTTTAGTGTTGGCACAAGTAAGAGCAAGGGAGTCATTATATTGATTAATAAACATTTACAATTCAAATGTCTCAAACAGATTAAAGATAAATTAGGAAGAGTAATTATTGTTTTAGCTGAAATTCAAGGGCAAAGGTTGATTTTGGCTAATATTTACGCACCTAACGCTGATGATCAGGGCTTTTTTTATAGATCTTGAAGGGATGTTGCAAACCGCTGGCACCCCTTATGATATTTACATTTACATTACATTTTTGCATTTGGCAGACGCTTTTATCCAAAGCGACTTACAGTGCGCTTATTACAGGGACAATCCCCCTGGAGCAACCTGGAGTTAAGTGCCTTGCGCAAGGACACAATGGTGGTGGCTGTGGGGATTGAACCAGCAACCTTTTACCAGTTATGTGCTTTTACCCACTACGCCACCACCACTATAATATATAGTGTTGGGAGAATATAATATTGGGAGGAGACTTCAATCTTCTGATGGATTCAGTCCTTGATCATAGTGAAGCAAAAGAGTGTAAGCCCCCTAGAGCAACACTGATGCTTCACAGGATGTGTAAAAATCTTGGTCTTTCGGATATTTGGAGACTTTGAATCCATCTGGTAGGGACTATACATTTTTTTCATCAGTCCATAAGATTTATTCTAGAATAGATTTTTTTTTTTGATATCCAAATCCCTAATTTGTTGTTGATTGCTCAATTGGAAACATTTTAGTCTCAGATCATGCCCTAGTGAGTTTAGAGGTGATGCCACATATAGAGAAAAAGAAATCATATAGTTGGCGCCTTAATGTATCCCTTCTGCAAAATCCTGATTTCCAACAAATGTTAAAGACTGAAATCAATGTTTATATGGAGACCAACTGGTCCTCAGTATCCTCTGTGGGCATGGCTTGGGAGGCACTTAAAGCAGTTCTTAGGGGCTGGATCATACAATATGCCTCATTCATCAAAAAATCCAAAGCACGAGAACTCGTGGAGTTGGAAGGAAATATTAAAAGTGCAGAGGCAGAGCTGAAGCGCCGTATGTCAGCTGATGGCCTCAGAGAATTGACCCAATTGAAATCTAGATATAATACTATTTTGTCGCGGAAAGTGGAGTTTTGGTTATTCAGGGCAAGACAGTCATATTTTGAGTCGGGTGACAAAGCAGGTCAGCTTTTGGCTAGATATATAAAGCAGAGAGAGTCTTTTTCTACCATTCCCTCAGTGAAATCTGCTGGTGGTGAAATATTTACCTCAGCCATTGATATTAATAATGCCTTTAAAGAGTTCTATATTGATCTTTATAGTTCCACGTCTTCGTCTACTGATGAAGATATTAGAAACTTTGAGGAACCATTAGATCTTCCTAAACTGACGATTGAGCAAAAAAACTCTTGATTCTGAGATAACCTTGGAGGAGCTTGATGAGGTAATTAAGTCCCTACCTACTAACAAGGCTCCGGGGCCAGATGGTTTTGCCGCAGAATGTTTTAGATCCTATGCTACAGAACTGGCTCCACTTTTGTTAGAAGTTTATACTGAATCATTAAAGAATGGAAATCTTCCTCCAACCATGACACAAGCCCGGATCAGTCTGATTCTTAAAAAGGACAAAGATCCAAGCGAGTGTAAAAGTTACCGTCCAATTTCCCTGATCCAACTAGATGTAAAAATATTGTCAAAAATGTTGGCTAATCGATTAAGTTATGACATCTCTTATACGTATAGATCAGGTGGGGTTTATTCGGGGCCGCAGCTCTTCTGATAACATCAGGTGTCTCATCAATATCATGTGGTCAGTAGTGAATGATCAATCTCCAATCGCTGCCATCTCACTTGATGCCGAAAAGGCATTTGATATGGTAGAATGGGATTATCTTTTAAGATTTTGGAAATGTACGGGCTCGGGAGTACATTTATTGGTTGGATTAAGTTACTTTATAGACACCCTGTAGCAGCGGTACAAACAAATTGATTAATCTCAGATTATTTTACTTTGAATAGGGGCACTCAGCAGGGTTGCCCTCTTTCCCCATTATTGTTCTGTCTTGCCCTGGAACCATTAGCAGCTGCGATAAGAAAGGAGGATGATTTTCCAGGGGTGGTCGGGAGGTGTGCCGCATAAGCTTCTGCTTTACGCAGATGATATTTTATTATTTGTCTCTGAACCTACTAGATATTTACCTTGCCTCCACAGAGTTATTAATTCCTTTTCCTAGTTCTCAGGATACAAAGTCAATTGGGCTAAATCCGAAGCTTTGGCTTTGACAGCGTACTGCCCATTAAACGGCTTTTCAGCCGGGTGCCTTCCAGTGGCCCAAACAGGGCATTAAGTATTTGGGGATTTTATTCCCAGCAAATTTGTCTGATTTAGTTAGTGTTAATTTTGACCCTTTAATAAAAAGGTTTTCGAGCGATGTCAGCAGGTGGGCTTCATTACATTTATTGATGATTGGGAAGGTTAATGTTATTAAAATGAATTGTATTCCAAAATTTAACTACCTGCTACAATCTCTCCCTGTAGATGTCCCCCTCTCTTATTTCAAGGAATTTGATAGCATAGCGAAGTCCTTCATTTGGAATGGTAAATGTCCCAGATTGCATTTTAATAAGCCCCTCCCTGGTTTGTTATTGAACAGGCAGTTCTTGCCCCTATTTCGCCATTACAAAGCATCTCTATCAAACTAATCGGAAAAGTTAAGTTACACCCCGTTATTTCGCATTTACACTCAGTATGGACTAAAGTGTCCAGATTGTTTAAATTGGACTCTTATTTAAATGCTGCCTTGAGCATTTGGCAGAACCCAAGACTATGTATTGACAAGTCTCCTTTCTGCTGGCCGGAGTGGATTGTGAGGGGGGTTGCTACACTCGGTGACCTATATGAAGGTGGTGTGTTGAGATCATTTGAAAACTTGGTCCAACATTTTGTGATCCCCAGACCTCAGTTTTATAGGTATTTACAACTGCGCCACCTGCTTTGCACTATTTTTGGGAGTAGCACACATCGCCCTAAGGAGGCAGATGCTTTGGGAGAGGTAATTGCGGCTTTTGGAAAAGGTTATGAGGCATCAGTGTACTACCCCCTGTTATTTCAGAGTCTGGGGGACAGAGACTTAACTCCTCTCAAGAGAGTATGGGAGAAAGATTTCAATTTGGCATTGGAGGAAGGAGTGTGGGCTAAGATTCTTAAAAACATTAAGTGCGTCTTATACAATTCAAAATCGTGCATAGATTTTATTGGACCCTCTAGATTGTAAAGGCTTGGTCATAAAGACACCCACCTGCTGGAGATGCCAATTGGAGGATGGAGACATGGTCCATGTTTTTTGGTGGTGTGTCGAGATCCAGAAATTCTGGTCGAAGGTTCAGAATTTTGTGTGCGACGTGGTGGGCACTCGGGTTTCGTTAAATGTTGATTTTATATATATATATATAATATATATATATGTTTTGCATTTCATTGTTATTGTATGATTTAATAAAAAATGTTAATTACAAAAAAAAAGAATGACACAACATTCTTTTGGCTTTATGTGATGTCATGAAAGAACATATGTGCCCTGCAGAATATTCAGTGTGAGCCCCCAAACCCTTAATAATGTGTTTTGTCATTGCTTTGTATAAATTAGGTTCCCGCGAAGAGTATCATGTATAAACTTACATATGCACCACTACTCTGCACATGAGCGCAAGGTATTTTAGAATACGACTGAGAAAGTGGTCAAAATCAAATGTATACATGGCTAACATTTTTCTTTTAAACAGATTATTTTAGGTCTACACCACAACTTTTCATTCGGATCCAGCTCAATCAGATCATTTTTTGTTTACATGAAGGCTTTTCAATCCATTTGAGCTATCAGTTGGATTATAAACAGATTATTTGGTTGCATGTAAACATTGCTATTGAGAGGATATAACACAATCTGCATTGTCTAAATCAAAGGTTCAAATCATTGTCTAAAACTTTGGACAGCCTGAGGCCGCAAAGCAGGATCCCTTTAGCTTTGGCGGCAGACCTGTTTTTATGTATTTAATTAATTCATAATAATAAAAAAATATTGTAATTATTTTTAGCAATCAACATGCTATTTTAATACATTATGGAAACATGTAATTAACTAGAAAAAACAAACAATGAACACAGTTTAAAGGGTGGTTCTTAATCATCATCTAAATTATCAAAAAACTGTTTTCAAAGTTCCTCAATTTAACAAATAGGCCGAATACTGCAGCAAAATTTACAACACAAATAAAAATAAAATAAAATAAATAAATAAATAAAAAAATCTACATTTTGTAAAAGGTCAACATTAACTTCCTTACAGTAAATAGAAAGTAGATGACTGATTCTTGAGATAAGGGACGAAACATGTTTTTATTTTTTATTCTTTAACACTAAATTATTTTAAAATGGATATATAAAAACTTTAAATACATTTATAAAAATGCTTTTTTTCTGAAAGTTGACATTTATTTACTTCATAACTTACATCTTACTGTCATTTGTGTCAAACACACTAAAAAGCATGCTATTTTAATTTGATCCATCCAACAAGAGTTTAAAGTCTATGATTATCTATTAATGGTGTTCAGTAAAAAAGTTAATTGATAAAATACATTCTATAATTTTTTTTTTTTTTTTCTGTTTTCACACTATTCTGAAAATTGAATCTTTTTCCATCTTAACCATGTGTAGTACACTGGAGACATTTTGTTCTATTCCTCAGTTGAAGCTGCCTCTATAACCTAAACTAAAATGCCAAAATGTATCACACATTTCTAAACTAAAATTTTAAGAGATTTAAACATTGTTTCAAATATAAAAATATAAAGCAGTGGTGTAAAGTAACAAAGTACAAATAAAAATGAATGCGTGGGCGAAAGTGCCGTGGGTGTTTGGTATGTGTGCATGTTATAGCAAGCTGTACAGCCGAACCGCTACTCTTGGCAACTTGGGGAAACAGCTGTGAATGGGGAATCGTAGGTAAAGATTTCCAGGGGAAAGGAAGATACCCGGGCTGAAACATACTTCAGCTCATGGAATCCGAAGCTCGGAGCACAATTCCTCAGAACACTCCCGCGATCGCTCCAGCACTAAACACAGCGTGCACCCAGCTGATGAGGCTGCGTCTTTTTCCACTCAGGTACTCACTTTGCTCTCTATCACCCCCTTACTTCCTCCTCCTCCTCCTATGACTCCACCTTATATATAATTACCTCACGTCCATTAATTACGTTCCCATTGCTATTCGGGAGCGGCAACATCAAAGGCTCATTTGTTTTTTGTTTTGATTTTTCCCAGTTCCGCCACAGTCTCCCCTCTGGAGGAAACAACCCCAGGTTGTTAAAGAGGATAGTGTTTCCCAAAACCCCCGAAACCCTTCGTCTTTGGAGGATTCGTGGAAGATTTCAAGGAGTTTTTTTTTTTCCTGGGATTCTAACTCTTCAGCAGTGGGAAAACATGGTTTCAAATTACATATATGGACAGTGTGAACATCTTCTCCAGTGGCCTCCAGCGCTACCCGATAGTTCAGTGGGCCCAACTGCATTATCACTCAGTAAGGTCCTTTCCATTTGTTCGCTAGTTTGGCACTGAAGTGGTGAAATGCACTGGACTGGGGAAAATTTCTCTCTCACACTGTCTTTTTCTTTGAATGTACTCTCTCTTCTTTTTTTGTTATAACTCCTAAGTTGTCTTATCTGGGCTTTTCTGCAGCACTCTTTTGCTCTTGATTGCAATTGAGGTAGATGTTTGACTATGTCATAGGAGGGAACGGTGGGAGAGAGGCCCTGCAATAACTTGTCCATGGGTATTTGTAACTTCCTTCCCAGGTGGAGCTCGGCTGCGGACATTCCGATGGACTCCTGTACTGCTGAATTGATCGTAAACCTCAGTTCAGGTAGATATTGGTCCCATTTTTTTGTGGTTGTCACCTACGTATGCCGAGATCATTTGCTTTAAGGTACGGTTTACTCATTCCGTCATGTTAGTTTGTGGATGATATGTGGTAGTCATTTTCTTAGTGACACCCCATTTTGCACATATCTCTTGGAACACAGCTGAAAAAAACTTAGTAACTCAATCTGACAAGATGAAATCAGGAACGCCCCACCGGGTTAGAATCTCTTTCAGGAGAAGTGATGCGATGGTCTGGGCATTGGCCCCTTCCGCATGAGGAACATTTCAACCCATTGCGAAAAATAATCCACAAAAACTACAAGATATTCATGTCGTTGAGTGCTGCAGGGCAGAGGGCCCATAATGTCTACTAGCATTTTGTTTGGATGTGAAGTGGTGAATTGTTAGAGCAGGTTTTTGGTTCTCACTTTTAAGTGTCTGGCATTTCACACACCTCTTAACATGATGTTTCACATCCATCCACATTCCAGGCCATAAGACAACATTGTGAAACCTCTTGTAAGTCTTGTAGATTCCTACATGACCACTTAAGAGATGTGAATGGTAGTGTTGCAGGATCGTTGGGACAAGGTTACTAGGAATGTATACTCGGTAATGGACTTGGCCACTGGGCAGGTGAGTCATGTGATATACAGTGGTGTGAAAAAGTGTTTGCCCCCTTCCTGATTTCTTATTTTTTTTGCATGTTTGTCACACTTAAATGTTTCAGATCATCAAACAAGTTTAAATATTAGTCAAAGATAACACAAGTAAACACAAAATGCAGTTTTTAAATGAAGGTTGTTATTATTAAGGGGAAACAAAATCCAAACCTACATGGCCCTGTGTGAAAAAGTGTTTGCCCCACCTGTTAAAACATAACTTAACTGTGGTTTATCACACCTGAGTTCAATTTCTCTAGCCACACCCAGGCCTGATTACTGCCACACCTGTTCTCAATCAAGAAATCACTTAAATAGGACCTGCCTGACAAAGTGAAGTAGACCAAAAGATCTTCAAAAGCTAGACATCATGCCGAGATCCAAAGAAATTCAGGAACAAATGAGAAACAAAGTAATTGAGATCTATCAGTCTGGAAAAGGTTATAAAGCCATTTCTAAAGCTTTGGGACTCCAGAGAACCACAGTGAGAGCCATTATCCACAAATGGCGAAAACATGGAACAGTGGTGAACCTTCCCAGGAGTGGCCGGCTGACCAAAATTACCCCAAGGGCGCAGCGACGACTCATCCAAGAGGTCACAAAAGACCCCACAACAACATCCAAAGAACTGCAGGCCTCACTTGCCTCAGTTAAGGTCAGTGTTCATGACTCCACCATAAGAAAGAGACTGGGCAAAAATGGCCTGCATGGCAGAGTTCCAAGACGAAAACCACTGCTGAGCAAAAAGAACATTAAGGCTCGTCTCATTTTTGCCAGAAAACATCTTGATGATCCCCAAGACTTTTGGGAAAATACTCTGTGGACTGACGAGACAAAAGACTTTTTGGAAGGTGTGTGTCCCATTACATCTGGCGTAAAAGTAACACCACATTTCAGAAAAAGAACATCATACCAACAGTAAAATATGGTGGTGGTAGTGTGATGGTCTGGGGCTGTTTTGCTGCTTCAGGGCCTGGAAGACTTGCTGTGATAAATGGAACCATGAATTCTGCTGTCTACCAAAAAATCCTGAAGGAGAATGTCCAGCCATCTGTTCGTGACCTCAAGCTGAAGCGAACTTGGGTTCTGCAGCAGGACAATGATCCAAAACACACCAGCAAGTCCACCTCTGAATGGCTGAAGAAAAACAAAATGAAGACTTTGGAGTAGCTTAGCCAAAGTCCTGACCTGAATCCTATTGAGATGCTGTGGCATGACCTTAAAAAGGCAGTTCATGCTTGAAAACCCTCCAATGTGGCTGTATTACAACAATTCTGCAAAGATGAGTGGGCCAAAATTCCTCCACAGCGCTGTAAAAGACTCATTGCAAGTTATCGCAAACGCTTGATTGCAGTTGTTGCTGCTAAGGGTGGCCCAACCAGTTATTAGGTTTAGGGGTGTAAAAGATGACGCGAGAAGCAGTTTTCCTTCTTCAGGTGATGCTTTATTTCCCCTCTTCCTCGACACCACTTTACAGTTTACCTTTGTACACTGTCTAAATACTAACACACACTGTTTCCACAAATACACTCTCACTATTAGCAAATCCTTGCTCTGTCATATCCAGCCTCCCTCTCGACTGAGTGTTGTGTCGCTCTATTTATGCCGCTCTCCCCGTGCTCACTGAAATTAGAGACAGGTGTTAGACATAATTTAGCTCAGGTGTAAGCGCCCTTACCGCTTTCTCTCTCCGGAGAGATGCTTGACCACGCCCCTGCTGCAACAAGGGGGCAATCGCTTTTTCACACAGGGCCATGTAGGTTTGGATTTTGTTTTCCCTTAATAATAACAACCTTCATTTAAAAACTGCATTTTGTGTTTACTTGTGTTATCTTTGACTAATATTTAAACTTGTTTGATGATCTGAAACATTTAAGTGTGACAAACATGCAAAAAAATAAGAAATCAGGAAGGCGGCAAACACTTTTTCACACGACTGTAGTTTGCCCTCGATTACCTTATATTGATCTTTCAATGAATTACTATCTTCTGCTAATGTCTGAAATATCTTTGTGATCTCAGGATCTTTGTGCTGTTCCTCCCAGATGACAGCATCTGAAACTGAAAGTTCTGGATCCTCATTTTGGGTGGAGTACAGGTTACATCCAGGTCTGGAGTGCATCTAAGAAAGAGCGTCCAGTGCCACATTGAGCTTTCCTTTGCAGTACTCAACCACAAAATCACATTTTTGTAGGCGGAGTGCCCATCGGATAAGACGATTGGTAGTCTTTGTAGAACACATCACCCACTGCAATGCTGAATGGTCAGTAACAATGGTGAATAGTTTAGGTTCAAAGTAATGTTGGCACCTTTCCAGTGCCCAAACTACCGCAAGACATTCTTTTTCAGTCGCGGAGTAATTGATTTCTGCTTTGCTTAGTGTTCTACTTGCGTAGGCGATAACCTCTTGGTCTCGAAACCTTGGTCTCTCCGCTCTGTCAAGACTGCACCCAGTCCGGTGTCACTGGTGTCAGTATACTCCACAAATGGCAGTTGTAGATCGGGATGATCCAGCATAGCAGGAGAAATGCTGACACTGAGTTGACCACTGAAATGCCCGTCCCTTTTTCTTAAAGGCACTGATGGGCTCAGCTATTTGGGAGAAGCTGGGTACAAATCTGTGGTACCATCCCGCCAATCCGAGGAAGCACTGAACTTCTTTGAGATTTCTGGGTACAGGGTAAGAACGTATGGCTTCCACTTTGCTGGGGTCTGCGGAAATGCCTTTAAGGTTTACAACATGTCCAAGAAATGTCAGTTCCTGAAGACAGAATTTGCTCTTTTTCAGATTTATGGTCAAACCTGCTGTTTGTCAACAGGAGAGGACAATTTGGAGAACATGAAAATGTTGGGTCAAGGATGGGGAGTATATATATATATATATATATATATATATATATATATATATATATATATATATATATTGACAATATCATCATATACGAAGCATATCTGTCCCCGAAACTCTCCCAGGACAGTCTCTAGCAATCTCTGAAACATTGCGGGAGCGTTTTTCAACCCAAAAGGCATGACATTAAACTGATACAGCCCTGAGGAAGTGATGAAGGCGGTCTTAGGCTTACTCTCTGGATCCATAGTTACCTGACAGTAACCACTGTTCAAGTCAATGGTGGAAAAGATGACTGCTCTGGAGAGGGATTCCAGGATCTCTGTGATGGTCGGTAGAGGATACGCATCTCTCTCGTGATGGCATTAACCTTACGGTAGTCTACACAGAATCTTTAACTCTACTCATTTCCTTAAAATGATCTCTCACAACAGCTTGTTTTTCAGGTGTTAACCGATATGGATGTTGTTTAATGGGTACTGGATGAGTGGTGTAGGGGCAGTGCTGAAGAACAGTTGTCCTTCCAAGCTGGAGTGTACAGACTTGTGGGTTGTATTCTAGAAGGTGAAGTAACTGATGTTTTCCTTCAAGTGGTAAATGTGCTTTGTTTACCGCGGCCTCTATTAAGGTTTTGTCATCCATGCTATCTATTGGTTGCGATACCCATGGGAAATGTGATAGAGGAATGGAACTGAGTAGAGAAAGTGTCTGGTTTGAACTTTTGGTGTGTGGTCTCCTTTTCAGATGCTGGGGTTTTCCATCTGGAACGCTGGCCTGGCCCAGTTGAAAAGGATACTCTTCGTCGAGGGTTGACTTGAATATTTCCTGTCAGCTACATTTATCTGTAGTCCACTGGAAAAGATGAGGTCCAAGCCTAGGACTACGAAATAAGCCAGGGCTTTGGAGGTGAGAATGGCAGCATGTATGGTGAAGCCTTTGTTGTGAAGTGTTATCTGTATATTTGTCCATCCTAAAGGTACTTTGGCCTCGCCATTAGATGAATAGAGTGGACCAAAGGACCAAGGATGGAGGTTGTCATGTGGAGCGAGCTCCTTCCACAGGCTCTCGTGGAGGGGAGTATAACTTGCTCCCGTATCTACTACGGCCTTTCCAGGCTCCAATACTAATGGGAACAACTAACTGTTGAGGTATGGAAACAAACTCGTTAGAAGCAATGGAAGTGAACTGTTCGAACCTGGTGAAAGATTTTGAGGGAATTGTGACAGACATGGCATTGTTAGAAGGCGGATCTCCTGACTTCTGAGGTTGGAAGGAACGCTTACTTCCGGCAGAAAGATGCTGACTGGAAGAATGTGTGGAATGAAGGGTGGAATAGTGTGGACAATTTCCAGGCGGATGTTGTCCTTTACATCTCCAACACTGGACCGGAGGTTTTTCAGCAAGTCAGTTAGAGGTGGGTTTTTGTGGTATGTGTTGAGTTATTATGCGTCCTTCGTAGTGCAACTGTTCCGCATGATCCTTTTCCAGCTGATGACCCAGTTTCACTAGCTCATCCACAGTGTTTACTCGACTGCGAAGTTGGCTGGCAAGTTAAAGCTTGATGTTTTTAAGAATCATCTTTACCAGCTTGCTCTCCATTAAGGTGGGCTTCTATCGCTTGCATAGGGCTCTGTACGTGAAGGCAAAATACCTAATTGATTCCTTTTCTCCCTATGTCCTAATTTGGACTTGCTCAGCCAACTCATCTTCATAGTCTTCAGAGGGGTCAATGTCTCAAGCTTGGCATCGTGAAGAGAAATGGTCTTTGTAAATTCTTGGGTTAGTTCTTTCTCAGTTCTATCCTGCTGTTTCAGACAGTTAAACAGATAATCCCAGTTCCCTTGTACATGTGCAGTAAATTGATAAATTTCCTTTCCAGGAGTTGGGAGGAAGCCAGGCAGGTCATGCTGTGCTCCTGAAGATGGTGGTGAAACTTCGGAGGAAGTACACAGTTGCATGTGATCCAGTTGGAAAGGAGATCTGCCACCTGGTGGTGGGGATGCAAAACCCACCTGGGCCCTTGGAGGGGTGCTGCTGAATGGAGTGGGTGTGGAGTGAATGGTGGGAACACAAGGTGGAGGAAGTAGTCTTGGTTGCTGCTGGGTTTGGGGCACAGGTGGCCAGACTGGGGTTGATATGTCTGGGGGATCAATTTCCACAAAAGTTGATTGAGGGGGAGTGGAAGCGGCCATGTTTTTAGTGTGTGTAAAAGTAAATGGGCAATGTAAATTGTTGTACAAATAAAATCAGAAAGTGAAGTTCAACATATATGTGTCAAGTTTTTGGGCAATTAGGGGAATAAGGAAAATATCAAAAGGAAAATAACAAACTACAAAGTTTTTGAAGTTTACAACTTTTTCCCAGCACAACAATTACAATCCTCACAGAATTTGACCCAATAAGTACTCAATTAAATTAGTAATTAGTCACACCCTTTTTTTTTTCTTTGGATTGTTAGAAATTAACTAAATTACCACAACAAATAGAGTTCACCCCGTTCACACATTTTCTCTTTCAATAAAACACCTTAGCAGACAATCACAATTTGAAATGCAGTTCAGAATTCAAGTAAATCCAAAGTTTTCAAGTCATTCAATTGATTCCATTCGGTATTTTTTTTTTTTTTTTTTTTTTTTTTTTTAAAGTTCACATTTTTTTTTTCAAGTCCCTGTTTGGGTGCCACTTCTGTAACGGTGGCAGCTCCCAGGAAAAACAATTTAAATCAATAATTAAATAAATTTACCTAAATTAAATCGTTTGGGTGCCTGTCAAAATAAAAAACCCAGATAAGCTCTAAGAGAGCTTTTTTTTTTTTTTTTTAAGTTCTCTACACCAACATAAAATAAATGCACTAGAAAAAGAGGTTTTTAGTTCAGTTTCCAATTATATTTTCACAAAATCAACCAAAACAACACATTACATTAACCTTTTTACACCTTGATTCAATCAATTGGGGAAAGGGAAAAAAAAGAAAACACAAAAACAACAACAAAAAATAATATTAAATGTTGTGATAAGGCCGAGGACCCGCTCTAATCCCGCATTCAAATCGGCAGATTCAAGAGTCCAGTTCTCATCAAATAACCATTAAAAAAACCAATAAAGGGAAAATACAAACAATATTAATTTAAATATTGTTCACTATATAATAGAAATGAATATATAAAAAGGAAAATTAGTATACTCACACAACAACGGAAGAGGTGCATGAATGAATGCGTGAACAGGGAATCGTAGGTAAAGATTTCCAGGGGAAAGGAAGATACCCGGGCTGAAACACACTTCAGCTCAAGTCCACACACGCTCTGCGCTGGAATCCGAAGCTTGGAGCACAGCTCCTCGGAACATTCCCGCGATCGCTCCAGCACTAAACACAGCGTGCGCCCAGCTGATGAGGCTGCATCTTTCTCCACTCAGGTACTCCCTTTGCTCTCTATCTCCCTCTTACTTCCTCCTCCTCCTACGACTCCATCTTCTATGTCATTACCTCACATCTGTTAATTACGTTCCCATTGCTATTCGGGGGTGGCAACAACAAAGGCTCGTTTGTTTTTTTGTTGAGATTTTTCCCAGTTCCGCCACAATCTCCTCTGCCCTCACAAAGGGGACAGTTGCGCTGAACGGGATAAAGAGATGGACACTAAGTTTGAATTAACTTTATAATTCTTTGCCTTATTTGTTGAGGAGTTGTGCGTGAATGCACAAAGTAAGTGTATAATCCTTGTTTGTTGTACTATTTATCTGTACGCGCTCATGATTAGCCTGTGAATCTATATTTTGTATGTTCATCCTTCGGTTGACATTTCAATTTGTTGTTACTGATAATATTATTATTTATATGTTATATAATCTTCGTTAACTACACAACATGGTATTTTCCATATATTCTTATGGGCACAAAGTGGTAAACAACTCACTGTGTGTATGCGCGCACGGCTCAGACAGAGCGGTGCTCATCCCTAAAGAGGTGTCAGATTTCAGATATATGTGTGCGCTGTTTATAAGGAAGCCTACACACAGTAATTCATGTTTTGCCTTCATTAACCAGTAACAGTGTTCATGTATAACTTTATTGCTTTAATTATTTGATATTATGCTGTATTGTTTCATAGCAATATGCTTAATTATTATGTATGCTTACATGTATGTTGTTCAATTTCTCTGTGTTATAGAAACCACAAATACTACTCATCAAGCTACATAAGGCTCATCGAATCACTCACTGCACATTGTGTGTGGCAACAATAATAAATGGGTTATTCCCAGACTTTGAAGACTGTCTTCTGAATTATCTCTAACGAGATACCCTGTATTGGGCAGAGTTATCATCTGGCAACAACACAATAGTGGATAGCTACCAGTAGACATCCAATTCTACATGGTCCTTCGAGCCAGAACCTTGGCTTACTACAGTGGATAGATGTTGTCATATTCAGCAGAGGAACCAACTGTGCAAGTCAGGAGGAAGACAACGCTCCCTGCACGATATGAAGATTATGACCTTTCTGGCTCTACTCTCCCTAATCTCTTTGCACAACCCATATTGCCACCCACTCAGTCATCTTATACACTGGCTCAAGGCACAGAGCAAGAAGAGTTTGCAGATGGGCTTCCCTTGTCACGTCTAGGATGTGAGGAGCCTGACAGTCCACTTCAGTGGTTGGACTCTGAGCAGTGGGATTCTGAGTCAGCTATTCTCAAGGTGGAGAATAAGAATCTTTACCAAGTACAAGAGAAGCTCTTGCACACTATACAAATGATGCAACATGAAAGGGACACAGCCCAGCAGACTAATGTCTATTATACTCAGGAGCTTTCACAGCTGAAGAAATAAATGCAGCAGCTTCAAGTTAAGCTGGTACAGCAACACAATAGAGCTCCGTCTTCTCTGCCTCCTATCCCATCGACATCATACAGCCCTGACCACCCTATTCCTGCAACACATCATCAACAACCTACTTGGTTGGATGAGAATACCTACAGGCCTGTGCCAACCCCACGTTTCAGTGACAATAGGGAACAATCACAGTATGAGGACAACCATCCCATTCCTCAGCCCTGACCAGCTCCAGTGGCTGCACCTAGAGCTACATAGATTTCCACTTCTGATACTGCATACGCCCATACTACTAGATGGGAAGCTCCACAAGAAGATGAGGTCTAATATCAAAGACCACAGAGTTCTTACAGACAGAGTTTTCATGCTTCTCAGGAACTAGAGTTCATGACTTCTCCACATAGAGGCATTTAGGACTCTATGTGGAGAAGTCATGAACTCTAGTTCCTGAGAAGCATGGCCAGACGCATCCCTCCCCCTTGTAATATATTCTGAATCTGAGATGATTAACCGACGCAGATTGCACCACAGCCAAATCCTGGCGGACCATTTTTGGAAACATATTATACAATTACCTGCCATTCCCAATTATTGTGATAACACTGTGAAAATAACATGGCTTCAGGGCCTTTTGTAACTCTACATATTTACTTATATAAATCTGGGGCGGCTGTTAAAAAGGCCACTGTCCTTTGCCACACTAACCCTATTCTCTATAATCTTCCTTTGCTGAGATGAGGTACAGTCTTGTACAATCAGGTACACTGAGAAGATGAAAAACAAGTTTTCAACATGGGATTGCATCATATCCTGCAACATCTGGACAGACCAGGGAGATATGCAAGGATCCTTTTTGTGGACTTCAGTTCGGCTTTCAATACCATCATCCCAGCTACACTCCAAACTAAACTACACCAGCTCTCTGTTCACACGTCTATCTGTCAGTGGATTACCAGCTTTCTGACGGACAGGCAGCAGATTGTGAGACAGGGGAAATTCACTTCCAGCACCTGTACAATCAGCACTGGTGCCCCTCCCTCTACACCAATGACTGCATCCCCAAGGACCCCTCTGTCAAGCTCCTGAAGTTTGTAGAAGACACCACTGTCATCGGCCTCATCCGAGATGACAATGAGCCTGCATACAGAAGGAAGGTTAAACAGCTGGCTGTCTGGTGCAGTCAAAACAACCTGGACATGCTCAAAACAGTGGAGATGATTGTGGACTTTAGGAGGAACACCCCAACACTGACCCCCCTCACCATTCTAAACAGCACTGTGGCAGCAGTGGAGTCATTCAGGTTCCTGGGCACTACCATCTCACAGGACCTGAAGTGGGAGACCCACATTGACTCCATTGTGAAAAAAGCCCCGTAGAGGTTGTACTTCCTTCGCCAGTTGAGGAAGTTCAACCTGCCACAGGTGCTACTGATACAGTTCTACTCAGCAGTCATTGAGTCTGTCCTCTACACTTCAGTAACTGGTTTGGTTCAGCTACGAAATTGGATATCAGAAGACTGCAAAGGACAGTTTGGACTGCTGAGAGGATTACTGGTTGCCCCCTGCCCTCCCTTCAAAAACTATATACTTCCAGAGTGAGGAAAAAGGCTAGAAAAATCACTCTGGACCCCACTCACAATGCCCACTAACTTTTTGAACTGTTGCTTCTGGCCGACGCTTCAGAGCTCTGAGCACCAGAACCGTCAGGCACAGGAACAGTTTTTTCCCTCAGGCTATCCATCTCATGAACAGTTAAAACTGCCCCATTGAGCAATAATTATGTGCAATTCACAGTCTAGTCTTTTTATATACATCCAACACATACAACCTCTTCTGCCATTACATTCCCTTGCACTGTATATAACAGATTTGTATTTAGATTTGCACTACGTACGTGTGTATGTATACATATATATATATATATATATATATATATATATAATATATTAGTCTTGTGTATTCTATATATATACATACATACACAGGTGCATCTCAATAAATTATAATGTCGTGGAAAAGTTCATTTATTTCAGTAATTCAACTCAAATTGTGAAACTCATGTATTAAATAAATTCAGTGCACACAGACTGAAGTAGTTTAAGTCTTTGGTTCTTTTAATTGTGATGATTTTGGCTCACATTTTACAAAAACCCACCAATTCACTATCTCAAAAAATTAGAATATGGTGACATGCCTATCAGCTAATCAACTCAAAACACCTGCAAAGGTTTCCTGAGCCTTCAAAATGGTCTCTCAGTTTGGTTCACTAGGCTACACAATCATGGGGAAGACTGCTGATCTGACAGTTGTCCAGAAGACAATCACTGACACCCTTCACAAGGAGGGTAAGCCACAAACATTCATTGCCAAAGAAGCTGCTGTTCACAGAGTGCTGTATCCAAGCATGTTAACAGAAAGTTGAGTGGAAGGAAAAAGTGTGGAAAGAAAAAGATGCACAACCAACCAAGAGAACCGCAGCCTTATGATTGTCAAGCAAAATCGATTCAAGAATTTGGGTGAACTTCACAAGGAATGGACTGAGGCTGGGGTCAAGGCATCAAGAGCCACCACACACAGACATGTCAAGGAATTTGGCTACAGTTGTCGTATTCCTCTTGTTAAGCCACTCCTGAACCACAGACAATGTCAGAGGCGTCTTACCTGGGCTAAGGAGAAGAAGAACTGGACTGTTGCCCAGTGTTCCAAAGTCCTCTTTTCAGATGACAGCAAGTTTTGTATTTCATTTGGAAACCAAGGTCCTAGAGTCTGGAGGAAGGGTGCAGAAGCTCATAGCACAAGTTGCTTGAAGTCCAGTGTTAAGTTTCCACAGTCTGTGATGATTTGGGGTGCAATGTCATCTGCTGGTGTTGGGTCATTGTGTTTTTTGAAAACCAAAGTCACTGCACCCGTTTACCAAGAAATTTTGGAGCACTTCATGCTTCCTTCTGCTGACCAGCTTTTTAAAGATGCTGATTTCATTTTCCAGCAGGATTTGGCACATGCCCACACTGCCAAAAGCACCAAAAGCTGGTTAAATGACCATGGTGTTGGTGTGCTTGACTGGCCAGCAAACTCACCAGACCTGAACCCCATAGAGAATCTATGGGGTATTGTCAAGAGGAAAATGAGAAACAAGAGACCAAAAAATGCAGATGAGCTGAAGGCCACTGTCAAAGAAACCTGGGCTTCCATACCACCTCAGCAGTGCCACAAACTGATCACCTCCATGCCACGCCGAATTGAGGCAGTAATTAAAGCAAAAGGAGCCCCTACCAAGTATTGAGTACATATACAGTAAATGAACATACTTTCCAGAAGGCCAACAATTCACTAAAAATGTTTTTTTTATTGGTCTTATGATGTATTCCAATTTTTTGAGATAGTGAATTGGTGGGTTTTTGTTAAATGTGAGCCAAAATCATCACAATTAAAAGAACCAAAGACTTAAACTACTTTAGTCTGTGTGCACTGAATTTATTTAATACACGAGTTTCACAGTTTGAGTTGAATTACTGAAATAAATGAACTTTTCCACGACATTCTAATTTATTGAGATGCACCTGTATACATATATATATATATATATATATATATATATATACACACACACTTTATTTTCTATTCAATTGTTTATTATTTTTTATTATCATCTATGTCTTGTTGCTGTTTTGTATTGTTGTGCACTGAAAGCTCCTGTCACCAAGACAAATTCCTTGTATGTGTAAGCATACTTGGCAATAAAGCTGATTCTGACAAACATATAACAAATTACACACTATTGCTTGTTCTGCATCTGATAAACCTGTATATATCCCTCTATTGTAAGGCTTATTTGTTTGATCATTTCTTATAAAGGTATATGAAAACCTCTTATTTAAATTTTGAGCATTTATATTGTGTATTTAAGAACATTATTTTGATGAGAAATTATGTTTATATTTTGCTCAAACATAAAAATAAAAACTTTGTCAATTAAGTGTTATTATAGCAAATCAAGATTATATTGAATACTGAACCTCATGTCCTATATCGAACCGAACTGTGATAACCATATCGTCCCATCCCTACTTATAAAGTGTATGCAGCTTAGAGGTCTGCAACCCGACCTGGGCCCAATGGGACCCGAGAATCCGACGGGTTTTATGAGTGAAAAAATAAACAGGCTTACCGAACTTGTTTCAGGCACGCGCTCTCTCACTCACAGACACACGCGAACAGACGAGTTAGGGGCTGTTCACACCGAATGTGTTTTTGCGCATGTCTGTTCGGTTTCCCCCTTATTTTCCTATGTAAACACATGCTGGACGAATGTCTTTGACATTTGCACCGCGTCTCACGCAGGACCGGCACATTTTAAACACCATGTCAAGTTAAAAAGAACTTCAAATCTTCAAAAACGCATGTCGAGACACCTGCGCTCTGTTTCATTCTTTGCGCTGCGTCTAGATTGTTTTTAGCGCAGTTGTCACAAAGATTCAACGTTCTGAACAAGTTCAGGCTGTATAGCGGGGACTGTTGCAGTGTTTCATTTTATTCCAGATTGTTCTGCACCAAGTGAATTTTCAGCAAATAAACGGTAAGGCAATACTTTTTTCCCTTCTGCTCTAGTATATTAAGGGGCTGCCATGCCTTGTTAAAATTGTGTATGTTTACTGTTTCAGTACTGTTACGAATGTTGCATATATGCTTGCATAAAATACAGCCTATTGCAACACTTGCTAAGAGAAGAAATTAGATAGTAAGCGATTTCTGGTTCGGGCTTAAAATCTGACGGTATCGTTCAGGCCGTGAAGGGTTCGGGTTTCATTTTATGGCTTGTGCAGACCTCTATTGCAGCTGTCGTGCATATGGGGTTTTCACAGAAGTTATCCCTATGATGGTTTACATCTTGTTTTAAATGTTAAACGTTAAAAGGCTACAATGAAGTCATTGTTCTCTGTCTGCAGGTTCACTGAATTCACTAGATCAAAGGTAGCTATGAAATACTATGCAAATTTGAAATAATTTATTGATTGTTTACTGTATAAAAAAAAAAAAAAACATGATTAAAGTAAAACATTTAAGTTTGAATAAAAAATTAACAAGGCAGTCTCTAGAAGTAATAATTTTTTACATTTCAAAACTGAATTAGCCATATACAGGGTTTCAATAAACTAACCAGTTACAGATAAAGAACTATTGCTGAGAAAGAACTAAGACTTGACTTGGACTTGTGACCAAAGACTTGAGACTTGACTTGGACTCTACCACAGAGACATCTGAGTTACAGATCTCATGTTTTTCTTTGCCAAATATTAATAATCTTAATACTATTGTGGTGTCAGTGCCTTACAGTCACACAGACGGTGCCTCTGAATACCAAAAACATGGTGTATACATGCAAATATATAACTCAAGTAGATATACAGTATATATGGCAATAAGATACAACCAGTTTACACATCTGTTATCTCTGATCCAGTTCGTTTGCTGGCTTCCATGGCTGCAGCACACAGTGTTGTTTGCCTGCAAACTTGTTCAAATCTGGCAACCCGGCAGTGTCGAAATACTATTGGTGGATGGGCAGCGGGCAGGATCACACAGGCCAAAACATAAACAGAAATTCCAGCCTGGAATGGAAACTTCAAAGTAGAATATACTGGCTGTAGCATTATCGGAGAAGCCAGTATTTCAACTTAGCATTTTTCCTAATTCTCTAATGACATATTATGGTAATTTTATGATTTAGTTCAGTAAAAATATTACATATAGCACCTTTAACAAAAGTATACATGGCGGCAGCATGTAATCAGTATTGTTGATCTGATAACATGATTATGATAATAATTAATAACATGTTTTAACAGTTAAAATAAATTTACACTTGATTCTCTCATCACCCCTCAGACGGTGTACACATGATAATATTGCCAGTCAACTCGTCAAGCAGGTGAACTGAAATAGTTTGTGAAAGTGTCTTAAATGTTTTCTTTCTCGTTGAGCAAATCAACAACAAACTCTTCATCTGCTGCAGCTTGTAGAGAAATCGGTTTTCTTTTCTCAATCTGCTCGCTAAAAAGCTTGTTTGCTTATCGATTTGCAAACTTGTCAAGTACTTCTCATCCGTGATAGGCAAATGGCAGACCTTCTAATAGGGGAGCCTACAAGCTTAGCCTAAAACAGCATAACGTGGCGGTTCCATAGACATTCTATGGGCGGAACACAGGCGAGAAGACAATAGGCCATTTTTTTTAATAGATGTCTATGGAGGACATGCTTGAGTGTGCTGAAAAACTGCTTTTGTGAGGAAACAGCTCATCACTTAATGAACTGATTGCCTGTCTGCTAATCTTCAACATGTTTTACACTAAACAATCCTTTTTAAGTGAACGATGTAGTTTACTACAAAATAATTGCTGTTTTATAAGTGAACACATGGACAATTTTGCGACAGGTAGGTGTCAGTTTACGGCTCTCCCCATTCATTTGTATGGAATCTGCAAACTGTGCCTTCATGTCGTAACATGCTAGTTGATCATTATGCTCTCTCCTATGGTAAAATTGCAGAGGTTGTTATCTCGGTTATTTGGCCAGGCATAAATCTAATTTATCCATCAACTCATAGTTATGCTACATTAGTTACAGTAGGTCTGCTGGAACCAGAAACACTTCTCATATTTTATAACTCTGCAATAAATTGAATGGCATCTACACTAATATTACCCTATTTGTTTCCCTGTCTCAACCTCGGGATTCATATCTCGGGATCCATGCCTGCATCACTTTGGTCTAATGATGGACTACACTCCTAAAATGGAATACATAGACTATCAGTTAATTGCCGACAAAAGCCTTCATCAGCCAAATAACAAAGGACAATGCATCTATATGAACTTCTGCAGTTAATCCAGGATGGACCTCAAAGACTTTAGTCATTAATCTTACAGTTTGTACAAAATCTTGTTGTTTAAACACTGGCCCTTAACACTTACTTGGTTTACTCATTTTAAACGATCACTTGCACTACACATAAATGACCAATTTTGGCATTATATTCATGCTTTTTAGTCAGAGGGGAACTGGCCCCCACAGTGAGTCTGGTTTCTCCCAAGGTTATTTTTCTCCATTAACCTACATCTTATGGAGTTTTGTGTTCCTTGCCACAGTCACCTTCGGCTTGCTCACAGGGGTTTTAAATACAATTATTATTTATTTATTTTTAGACACAACTTTTATAAAAATGCACAATGACTCTAAGACTTTATAGATATTACAGCTTAATTTTCTGTTAAAGCATGATTTTCTGTAAAGGTGCTTTGAAACAATGTGTTGTGAAAAGCACTATACAAATAAAATGGCTTGACTCGGTATAGAAGATCTCTGGGCAGACCAGCTGAAAGGTGCTTTGCACTACCTACCATCCTGGGGTAAAACTGCTAACATTTATTTGTATTGAAAACAGTTATTAATAGTTCTGCTGTCAATATCAAAAGGTCATTGTGACATACTGGCAATCAGTAAAAACCATGAGAGCATCACACACCACAGAGATACATTCCAAAATAAGAAAAATATATCTATTACAAGCTCTAAAACTGCTCCAGTGAGAAATCATTACTATCTATGACTTGTTTACTGTCTTTGGCATCTTGTTGTAACACAAATCATGAATTAAGCAAATGCGTAAAGACGCGGTGCCGTTATTGAAGGTTAAACAGTTACATCTGTGATTAGTGGTATTGTGACTAATATTAATCTGATTTAAACTGGGATCCTCACAGAATAGCACTGAGATGAGTGACTGATGAGATATTGAGAGCACGTGCAGAGCACGCATGTTTGATTGACACAGAGAGCACTCGTGTTGAAGGCTGTGAAGCTAAAAGCGGTCATGATTGCGCAAACAGTCTTTATAGCTCAACACAACATCTGATTGTCACGACTCACGTCATGTATCATGTATTTGCATGTTTATTTGTTGTTTAATTCGTTTTTATACCTGTTAGCAGCCTCTTTATCCTCTTCAGTGAGTCAGAATTACTACCGTAACGACTCTAGAAAATGGGCAGCTTAATATTCATACACATGTAATTCTTACACATTTTTAAAAACAAACCAGCATATTCATCTGAATTGCAGCATGTATGAAAGTTTAAATTCGTGACTGCTTAGAATTGCCAACAACCCTCCAGAGGCCATACTTTCATGCATCAAGGGCTGAGAAAGCACTCATTCATTAGAGTAGCAGTGTATGTGTGATTCCCTGCGTGCTGCAAAAAAGATCGGCCCTAAATCTAGGCACGATTGGCCGATCGCCAATCACGGATTTAAGACTAACAGAATTCAACATTAGCCAATACAGGAATATTTACTGAAAACAATTGAATGAATTTGCAGTGCAGGAACAAGAGCGAACCTACTGATATAGCCTGTCCTAAACAGAATTCACTGAGTAAAATAAACCTGCACTTAATCCCACACAAATAGAACACTACAGACCAGTCTCTCTCATCCCATTCATGGCAAAAACACTTGAAAGGGGAGTTTTCAATCAAATCTCTGCCTATCTCTCACAGAACAAGCTGCTGGATGACAATCAGTCAGGCTTTAAAAGTGGACACTCCACCGAGACTGCCCTGCTGTCTGTCACTGAGTCGCTGAGACGGGCGAAAGCTGAATCCAGATCATCAGTCCTGATTCTGCTGGACCTTTCTGCAGCCTTTGACACAGTCAACCATCAGATCTTACTATCTACCCTCTCCTCACTGGGCATCACAGGAACTGTGCTTGACTGGTTTAATTCCTATCTCTCAGGTAGGTCCTTCAAGGTAGCCTGGAGAGGTGAGGTATCCAAGCCACATCAGCTACTTACTGGGGTACCTCAGGGATCAGTGCTTGGGCCACTTCTCTTCTCTATATACACAACAACACTGGGACCCATCATTCAGGCACATGGTTTCTCTTACCACTGCTACGCTGATGACATGCAACTCTACTTGTCTTTCAAGCCCAACGACACCACAATGACTGCTCGAATTTCTGCCTGCCTGGCGGACATCTCGGCCTGGATGAAGGAGCACCACCTGCAACTCAACCCAGCCAAGACTGAACTCCTTGTCTTTCCAGCCAACCCTGCTGTTGAACACAACATCACTGTGCAGCTGGGTGCAACTACAGTAACGCCTTCCAAATCGGTCAGAAATCTAGGGGTAACCATCGACAACAGACTAAATTTCACAGACCACATCTCAAAGACCGCAAGATCATGTAGATTTCCACTCTACAATATCAGGAAGATAAGACCCTTCCTCTCTGAACATGCCACACAATTGCTTGTCCAGTCACTTGTCATAACTAGACTGGATTACTGTAACGCTCTCATTGCAGGCCTCCCTGCATGTGCAATTAGACCCCTCCAAATGATCCAGAATGCAGCAGCACGTCTGGTCTTTAATGAACCAAAGAGAGCACGTTACACCACTCCTTGTCTCTCTCCACTGTCTGCCGGTTGATGCACGTATCAAATTCAAGGCTCTGATGCTGGCACACAGAACAGTCACTGGGTCTGCTTCAGCATACCTAAAATCATTTATACAGAGCTACGTGCCCACTAGAAGCCTGCGGTCGGCTAAGGAATGCCGCCTTGTTGTACCAACACAAAGAGGCAAAAAACACTTTCCCGGACTTTCAGCTTCATCGTACCACGTTGGTGGAACGTCCTTCCCAACTCCATCCGTGAAGCTGACTCACTCTCTGTCTTCAAAAAATGACTAAAAACACATCTTTTCCATGAACACTTAAACACTCATAAAAAAAAATAAAATAAAAAAAAAAAACATTCTGTTGCACTTTATTCTGTTTTGAATACTATTATGATGCTAGTGATACTTTGTAATACAGCACTTTTCATACCACTGTCTCCTAAGATGATTTGCTTATGTTTTCCTCTTTTGTAAGTCGCTTTGGATAAAAGCGTCTGCCAAATGAATAAATGTACAAAGTTACCCAACCTATAACCTACCTACACTCACACGCATATCTACTTGCAGGCACATTTCCGACCACATTTAAGCAGGCTTGATCAACTCCACTGATAAAAAACTTGCACTAAACCCCACACAAGTACAAAATTACAGACCAGTCTCTCTTCTCTCATTTGTGCGAAAACACCCGAAAGGGTAGTTTTCAATCAGATCTCTGCCTTTCACAGAACAAGCTGCTACATGACAATCAGTCAGGCTTAAAAAGTAACCATTCCACAGAGACTGCCCTGCTGTCACTAAATCCCTGAGACAGGGGAGAGCTGGCTTCAGATCATCTGTCCTAATTTTGCTGGACCAATCAGCCTTTGACACGATCAACCATCAGATCCTCCTGTCCACCCTCTCTACTCTGGGCATCACAGAAACTGTGCTTGGCTGGTTCAAGTCCTATCTCTCAAGTAGGTCTATCAAGATAACCTGGGGAGGTGAGGTGTCCAAGTCACATCAGCTACTTTACTGGGGTACGTCAGGGCTCAATGGTTGGACCACTTCTCATCTCTATATACACAACATCTTTGTGACCCTTCATTCAAGCACCTGGGTTCTCTTACCACTGCTATGCCGATGACACACAGCTCTACTTGTCTTTCCAGCCCAGTGACCCCACGGTGATGGCTCAAATCTCTGCCTGTCTGGCAGACATCTTGGCCTGGATGAAGGAACACCACCTTCAGCTAAACCCAGCGAAGATTGAGCTCCTTGTCTTTCCAGCCAACCCAACTGTTGAGCACAAAATCACCATTCAGCTGGGTTCATCTACAATAACACCATCCAACACAGTCAGAAATCTAGGGGTAACCATCAACACCCAACTAAATTTCACCGACCGCTTCTGAAAAACAGCCCTATCATGTAGATTTGCACACTACAACATCAGGAAGACCCTTCCTTTTTGAACATGCCACACACCTCCTTGTTCAGTCACTTGTCATATCGTGCCTTCCTGCATTCACAATTGGGCCTCTGCAAATGATCCAGAATGCAGCAGCACATCTGGTCTTCAATGAACCCAAGAGAGTGTATGTTATACCCCACCTTGTCTCTCTACACTGGCTGCTGGTTGCTGCATTTATTAAGTTCAGTGCTCTGATTCTGGCAAACAGAACAGTCACTGGGTCTGCTCAAGCTTACCTACAATCATTCCTGCAGAACTATGTTCCCACTAGAAGTCTGCGGTCTGCAAATGAGAGGTGCCTCATCTTAACAACACAAAGAGGCACCAAATCACTTTCCCGGACTTTCAGCTTCACTGTACCCCGATGGGAATGACCTTCCAAACTCCAACAGAGAAGCAGACTCCCTCTCTGTCTTAAAAAAAAAAAAAAACAGCTAAAGACACAATTGTTTCGTGCGCACTTGACCAAACATTTGGAAAAAAAAAAAAAAAACAACTAAAATCTTGTTGTACTCTAATCTCTTTGTTGGATAGTACTTTTCTGATACAGCTGAAACTTTGTAATGCAGCACATTTCATACTACAGTCTTCTTAAGATGAATTGCTTATGTTGTATCCTTCCTCATATTGTAAGTCACTTTGGATAAAAGCATCAGCCAAACGAATCAACATATATGTAACTGGTAGGGTAAAAAAATAATGTGGAACAATTGCATACTATGCCTACAATAGCAATTTCCTACTTGCTCGTACCATGCAATTGTTTTTTTTTTTTTTTTTTTACACGTGAACGCGGTCCAGAGAAAGACGGGACCTGAGGTGGTTAATTCATGCACTTTAAAAGCCCGCTCAGCTGGAACAGAAGCGGACAAACATAAATAGTGCCTTGTAAATCTATCTTCCCGCACCACCACCTAAGTGGATATATTCCCAAACTTGGACATTTGTTTGCGTGCAACGCGAGTAAAAGCAAGCCAGGTCTGAGGGGCGAGCAAAACGGCAGAGGGGAACCAAAACAACGAGCGCGTTTACGTGCACAGCAATACGTGGGTTACTAACAAAAATCTGTTTATTCAAGTCATTTATTCTGACAACATAAGAAAACTGCATTTACATTACACTTTTAATAATCACATTATTCTCTGTTTTTGACGTCAAACCGTGAAGAGGCATGCATGCAACAAGGGGTTGTGTTAACCGAAAATTGTACACTCAATACATTGTATTTAATAAATGTAAATTCAAATTCAACTTTTTGGCAAGCATGAGTCTGATTAAACAGATGTTCTATTTAATAATTCACAAAGTTGGGAAACTTATGTTACTGATGTTTCTGGATGAGGGTGGCAGAGCTCTGGTGATATCTTTTGCCTAAGCACATACAGTGCGTGCAGAAAGCAAGCAGGCGGGCGAGAGAGGTTTTTTTTTTATTTTGAAAGGCAGAATAATCATGTAAGGACACGTAACATAAAAACTGGTGCGCAGTTTAAAATACACCGAATGTATGAGTCCTAACTGTGCAATTAAGTCAATATGAAGAAAGCCAAATCCTGGACACTTATAGCCAATTTTGAAATCCCAGCTGAATGCTTTTTTTCAGGACCAAAAATGGTCACAATACAAGAACAAAAAGAAAAAAAATGTATCACCATTTCTACCAATTATTACTTGCATTTAATCTTTGTACAAACATGACATTTAGACTTTAGAATTCTCTGTTATAACCTGTTGTAGATAATCTGATGTGCTTGCATCTCATCTCTGTCTTGTTGATATCAAGTTGATATCAAACAGACTGAAGTTTTATAAAGTCTTGTGCCTGAGTGTAAGCGCTTTTTCAAATTTTCCGACCAGACGGTTATTTCCTTTTAAGCTGCATGTTTAAAAATCGTGTTTTTTTTGCACAGCGGTTGATTGACAGGTAGATCATCCACATCTATTATACATTTTATACTGTATATGCCATTATAATGGATGCTATGCCCCTGAATGAAGCCTTGGTGTTAATTAGATGAAAACAACTATGACAGAAAATATAGACCACGATGGAAATTTTAAAACTCAGTCTGTCAGTGATGGATAAAAAAAAATCTAGCGCAACATCTGCGTGCAACATGTGCCATTGGATAAGCCGGTAAGAAAGCTGGTTAAGGTGTTTACATGGCACAAGAAATAGGTGTAATGGGCAAAAATCTACCCATGTTGACCAGGTTATTCATAAGCCATTTATGGACTTTACAACGATAAAGGAATGCGGTTTATTGTGTTTACATGACCACACACGTTGTCGGCTTATTAAGCATAATCGTGTAAGAACGTGCATGTAAACCAGTGTTTCTAATTTTGTTCGGGCCACGCCCCGCTTTGAAGCAAGAACAACTTTTGCCCCCCCCACCCCCAAATAATCTAATCCAAAAATAATTGTTTTTACTGAAAAAAAAAAAAAAATGCTTTTAAAAGATTAACATAAATATTCTTTCATCTTCATTTGGCAAAAAAGGTTTTATTTAAAAATTACAATAAAACATTTATGAAAAGTTTCACTTCACTCCATGCTTGGCCTCTCAGAAAACCAAATCCTCCATTCATCTGCATTTTAACTATCAGAAAATGTTATATATCATTGGAGACAATTTTACTCTCAAATACTTATTTTTTAATAAAAACTGATAATTACAAGATTTATACCTATGAATGGAGATAAGCTTCAGCAGTCTCTCTAACGTTTTTTTTTTTTTTAAATCCTCATCCAGTAATAATAAATGACTGTGATTGTCGCAACCTAGCCAGCGCTGAAAATTAACAAGTATCTTGTGTCAGCGGCATCTACGCTGTAAACTTTCTATGTGACTCAGAAGAACGAGTAGTCTCAGAGAGCGATTCGTTCGTTTTGTATTGGACGTGCATGCGCATTGCGCAACCTCCGTTCGTTTGTTAGGTGAAAACCGCATAGGAGCTATACAGGAAACAGAAATGAATAGTTCACCTTTCAACTCTTTGCCTGTCTCATGTGGAAGGCTGCGTCCTCCGGAGGTCGTATTTGTCTGCTGCATATGTCATCAAGGCTCGTTTCAGAAAAGCGAGTAGGACACTTCGAATGCAGCCTTCGAATGCGACCTTCTTTCATGGGAATACGGAGGATGCAAGAGGTGTATCCTTCGTGGGCACTCACAACCCACAATTCTTTGCTTCAACAGAAATGTCTAAAAAAAAAAAAATTACGCCAATTTACCCGTAAATATGATGTTCAAATGCAAGTAAGGTTAATTCCCAAGTTGAAGTACCTCAGTAGATGGGTGCAGAGTATATAATATGTGTAATTATATTAATATATAATTAAAATAAAGTATTAGACTAAAAGTGCACCTGTAAAATCTATTTTCTTTTCACATCATTTTAACTCTCCTAAAATGTACCTCATACATTTCCTTCTAAAGGGACTTTGTTCCCTTCTCACTCAAAACGCTCCCGCTTGTTAAAGAGTGGCGTGCTGTCATAGCAACCATGTTCCGTTCCATTTCCGTTTGTCCTACGAGGACTGTCTCGTTTAAACGAGGCTTGTTTAAAGGATGACGCTCAGTACACTATAGCCTTCAAAGGACGCGTCCTACCTAGCACGCGGCCTTCGAAACGACACAGCTTTTTGGTCTGAGTCATTAGTTCTTTTGAGTTCTGAAAGAGAAATTATTAGTTCACCTCTCGAGAATTCTTGTCCGAGTCTTTCGTTCTTTTGTCACGTGACACCTGTATACGCTATGCATTGCTCACACAGGAAACATAAATTATTAGTTCACTTCTCGAGTCTTCTGGTCCGAGTCATTCGTTCTTTTGTCACGTGACTGCTGTATAAGCTATGCACATACGGCGGTCACGTGACAAAAGAACGAACGACTCAGACAAGAAGATTCCAGAGGTGAACTAATCATTTCTGTTTCTCATAATTTGTCCTTGGCTGCATTATACATTTTTCCTTATTGGGACTATAATCAAATTTTGCATAAGTAGACGTGTTGGGGGGGATTTGGCTATTGAAAATGTAACATTTTAATTGAATTCTTCTCAAATGAACGAAATGAACAAAATGACGAATAAAGATTAGTTAATTCTGCTGAACGAGACTCAAAGATTCAAGTCAGTAAAATGATCTGATCTTCCCATCACTACAAGAGTGACCTTGTTTACATGAGCACACCTGACATCAATGCTTTGGGCTGTCAAGAGCTGCACATGCAGGATGCGCTGCGGTGCCAGGCACAAGTTTAAACAAGGCAGGAGAAAAGGCAGAGGAAAAGAAATTGCGCACATAGGTTCTTATGTGTATTTTCACTATTTTTGTTGAATGTGTGAAAGTGAACGAGATTTGAGGATGGTTCAGCCTTCCGCACCCCCCTTGCAATACCTCCGCACCCCACACTTTGAGAACCACTGATGTAAACGCACTCAGTGTTTTTAATTTTGCAAGTTACCTTTCACATTTTAGTCAAATATTTTACCAATAGTTTGTATTCCATAATTGTTTTACCATTTAAATTTAGCTGAAAAGCCTACAATGGGCTGTTTATTGGTATGTTCCATTGTGACAAAGTCCAATATCTTTTTAAAGTCTGCTTGTGTAAGTCAATTTGACCTACAACGTTCACTTTTCTTTTCTCACTGTCATCACTTAAGATAAAAGATTTAATATGCTCATCTGACTGATGAGCTCTTGCAATAAATACTTTCATGTTGTCAGTTAAAATGATATTGCAATACACATGAAATTAGAAGCACACTGCCTAATTTTTAATAATGGAGGACAATTGCAAAATGCATTTTCAGTACTTTAGTACCTTTCCAGTACCTGCTCTTTATCAGAGACTTTTTATTTTTGGAAACTTTTACTCAACTACATTTCCAAAGCACAGGTTTCAAGTTAGCAGCTCTCTGACTTGAATAAGCCAAAAAATGGCAGTACTATGATCCTCAGAGCTCGAGTATATGGAGGATTTGCCCAATGAAGTTAGTTATGGTACTATAATAGCTAAATGCAGCTCATTAGAGGAATACATTACATCCATGAGATAAACAACTTTAGTACTGATAACTGTAAATGGAAATCATTTCATCAGGGTATTTGTATTTTTACACTAGAACAGGATTTGTGTAATTCTTCCACCATATATTTTCATGCAACTTTTAGGGAATATTTATAATAAGTACACATATTATTAGGCATGTCGTAGGCTACAAAATAAAGGCTGGAGGCTGGATGTGGCACGTATAAGAGTACCAGGGCTTTCAGCATTTGCCAGCTCATGCATTTGATTTAGTTACTGTTTACTATTTGAAAATCATAGCTTGTTTTAACAACAATTTAATAATAAAAAGGCATTTGTTCTGACCAGTCCTGCGTGGGCCACAGTTTGCAGCTCCAGCTGAACGACTCGTTCCTGTCCCTTCTCTCCTGGTGTGGCCGTCATCGGAGCTCTGTTTTCATTGGACAAGAAGAAGCGGTTCCCCTTGCCTCCTGCTCCTCCATATGCAGCAGTATACAATAGGCCGTGCTGCGAGAGGTCTGCCACTATTCCCCCCTCCTCCTTCACTATTGTCCCTATAGGAACCTGCGTTAAAATGCATTAGATACACGTGACTTTATGAGAATCTTAATGGCACATTTAGCCATGTTCACATACAAGACGACGATCTGAACTGTTTGAAACTCACAGAGATGTAGGTGGGACTGCCATTGCGTCCATAGCAGTTTTTGCTGCTTCCTCCCTCTCCTTTTTTCCCATAATACACTGCTGACAATGAAGACAGTGATTTTACCTTCTGGTCCACTGCAAACAAGAATGACGTGAATTAGTTTGTAAATGCAGTTAGGGCAGTGGTGTGTGCTGGACATTAGAAATGAGGAGAAAGAGTGTCATCTCAGTTCCATTTGACGTTTACATAGTTTTCAGCCAAAACCCATACAGAAATCTGATATATCACAATTAGTACTGTCAGTCAATTAAAAATTTTTTTAATCGCTATTAAACGCATATTTTTGCAGTTAATCATGATAAATCACAGATTTTAAAGGTGCTGAAATTTGACACCATATATACTTCTTTTCCTGTTAAAATGCATTTATTTCCATCTCAGGAAGGAAAACAAAACAATACGTAACAATATAATGCTTTATTAACATTTTCCAAACAAAGCCTTCCACAGTATAAAGATAGAAATTAGAGATGAGACAATATCGAATTTCGATATCTCACGAACCAAAAAAAATTACGAACCATATCAAGGCAAAAATCTATATTTCGAAATTTGAAACACTGTTTTCTGTCCATATGATCATAAATGAAATGATCCGTCAAACATCATATCACTTAATTTGACCCCTACTGCACTTTTCACACAAGGTCTTTGAAATGCCTAAAAATAGCTTTTAGAAATTTAAGTACTGGAATACCTGGAAAATCGCCTTGTTTTGTTGAAAAGTGCTTGAGATTAAAAGGGATAATTTCTTCCAAGTAATATTTAGGCCAATCCATCAAAGATGAGATCCCAAGGGGGCCTGAGTAGCTCAGCGAGTAAAGATGCTGACTACCACCCCTGGAGTCACGAGTTCAAATCCAGAGCGTGCTGGTCTCCTCAGCAACAAAACTGGCCCGGTCACTAGGGAGGATAGAGTCACATGGGGTAACCTCCTCGTGGTTGCTATAATGTGGTTCGCTCTCGGTGGGGCGCGTGGTGAGTTGTGCGTGGATACTGCGGAGAGTAGCGTGAAGCCTTCACGCGCTATGTCTCCACGGTAACGTGCTCAACAAGCCAAGTGATAAGATGCATGGATTGACGGTCTCAGATGCGGAGGCAACTGAGATTCGTCCTCCGCCACCCAGATTGAGGCGAGTCACTACGCCACCACGAGGACTTAGAGCGCATTGGGAATTGGGCTTTCCAATTTGGGGAGAAAAAGGGGAGAAAAAAAAATAAAATAAATACAATGTCCCCCAAAATTGAATCACATTTATAATTTGCAAAATATGATTTATGCCTTATGTAATCCCATATATGCACTTTACAGATATAAATTCATAAATATATCATATTAACCTCAGCTGTCCTGCCATTTACACACGTGCTTTTAAGCCAAGAGTTCTGTGGAGGAGATGATGGGTTTTCGGTCACCCGTTTAGTCATGCTCTCATGCAACTTTTGCCCATGTGTAGTGTTTTCACAAGAAGGATCAAAGATTATTCACTGAGTTAAAGATTTGATTATTGGCTGAGAGAACAGACTTGCTACCAAATCGGTTGTGATGTGTAATATACAGTAGGTAGATATTAGGCCTAATATGTGAATTAACAATGTGTATATAACATGAAATCATACAACCCAAACAAGACCAACACTGACTGATATACAAAGAACAAAAACAAAAATACCTGTATGGTCCAGAAATGAGACATGTAACAGGTGTTTTATAAGGATGATATAAAGTAGACTGTTTCAAATATTTATCTTCACCCTGCAGCTGAACAGCTCTGATAATAATAGCCTAATAGCCATAGTGATCTTGCTTCTTTTCATATCAAATGCCATTATCATGTCGAATTAATGTTTATGTTTTGAAACATTACCTAATAAAATGTATACTTACATTTTGGATACTGAGCAGCTTGTGATTTCCAGACACGTGTATAACTGGGGTTTAACAAAGTTTATTACGTCTCATTCGGCACTTCATCTCTAAAGGCGAATTAATGAGAGAAAATGTGTTTGTTTTTTTTACAGTGGGAATAAAACTAGCGCTCTGTCCCTTTACGAGAGCGCATGCATGTTAAACAGTCTATGCTGCACAGAGAGAGAGATGATGATGATGAGACGTGCACAGAGAGACATGGATTTTCAGTCCTATAGAAAGAAACTGTTAATTTCTTGTGTTCCAATGTGTGGATTACTAATTTTCACCAACATGTAAAAACGGAAAATGTGGGGATTTAGCGCACTGTGAACGCGGAATGTGCGGGGATACTTAAAATGTTGCACAAGACGTTAAATCCCACTACGAAATTCATTAAGTGGGGTTTTTTCCTGCTATTTTCTACACATTGGTAATAGCTGCTGCTAAGACACTTGGAAAAGAGCGAGGACAGTGCTAGGAGAGTGCGTTCGGTGTCTGCACGATCTTGTGCATGCACGCGACTGTGCCTTGGCGCGTCCAGTATATTATGCATTTGCGCGTCTTTGCAAGATAAATATACTCGCACTCGCTCCACGGTTAGAAGACTTTGTTCGCTCTGTGTAAATTTTTTTGCTCTCTCGCTTGTTGTTTGCATGCACTAATGTTATAAATGCAGCACTGGCCCGATCGGGCAAGTGACAGTTCTAGCAACTGGCCCGAATCTTCTCACACTGAGAAATGGCCCGGGCACTCCTTATTGTCGAGCCCTGCCACCCCATAACTTCCCAAAATGTTCAGCTTCCTGCGAGGAAAGATGTGTTTCTTGAAGAAACACTTTATCATATTTCTTACATTTAAGAAGAGAAATAACCTTCCTTCTTTTCACATTCCACGTCGAGAGAGACAATCCACTCACATTAACATTCCAACATTAGTTCAACAATTAAAGCCCAAACTTCCCACTGAACCAAACAAACAGAAAAAAGAAAAACATGCGCATTAACCCCGCGCACGACAGCGCCAGCTGGCGTCCATCCTTCTAAACTCAAGCAGTCCATGTACGCCTACGAGAGCCCCCGTGACAACTTTGCCATCGGATTGCTCAAGTCCGGTGTTTCTATACAAATTTGTGAGACAGAATTACATAACAGAAGATAATCTATAAAGCAAACTCCAGCCAATAGGCGGAATAAACACAAAGAACGTGTAGATTCATCCACATAACAAACTCCAGCTGCTAGCAGAACCAGCAAAAAACAACAAAAAAAACATTAAAAATTACCTAATCACTCCAATGTCTTGCAAGAAGTACTCCACAAAACAAACTCCAACCAATAGGAGGCATAAGCACAAAGAACGTCCAGATTCATCCACAACACTGTCCTGAAGGAGTGTTACTACACAGAACAAACTCCAGCCACTAGGCGGAACCAGCACAAAAAGAAACCCTTCTCAACACTCCCTAACATTCACCGCGATGAAATCACTGCGATGAAATCAACATTTATATTCATTTTTATCTATTATTTTAAGTAGAATTAAAAGGAAATATTAAGAGTGGAAACAGGAAATTGGATGGGAAAAAGAGGGGGATAAAACATGGATTCACACCCCAGTTGTTAGGACAACACTACACATTCATACACCGTCTTTACACCCCACGCCACTGCAGCGACATCTATTGGTTAGTTTGTTGTTTATTTCTGTGGTTCCACCAGACCAGTGTTTCCCAACCTTTTTTACGACTAAAAAATTCTACGGCACACCACTATCCCACATAGGCTAACCATCGTCAATATTTTCCCTTTTCAACCCTGTGTGAGGTCACAGGAGGTAAGAGCGCTAAATGGGTAATGAAAAAACAACAAATTTGCTTCTTTTATAATTTGTAGATTTGTTCTTGCAATGCCACAACAAATTACAGGGATGCAAACTCATGAGGGGTGAAAAAGGTAAGACAATCACTGGTTCACGAACATTGTTTCTGGGGATATTTTTTTTTAAAGAATAAGCTAAAAGCACCAGTTCCAGCTATTTTAGTGATTCAAGTTTATTCAAGTTTACAACTGTGCAGAATTAGCTGCAAAATAAAGAGTATTTTGGTGAGTCTTGCTTCTGTTTCACAAATTTGTTCAATTTTATGAAATGATTAGTTCAGTGACCCCTTCTGGAAATGTCACTAGGTGGCGACAAATGAGTGTCTTATGTGCTATGAGTGAGTCAGTGAATCATTTCGAGTCATTCATGACCGAAATCTACCAAGAGACTTTACAGTGTTTAAGCATTAAAAGAACAAAGCAGATCTATAGTCTTCCTTCAGTCTGAGCATTATTTTTCATCCAAAAAGACAACAATAATAGTCTAATAATAGTGAGTTTCAATAACGTCCTTATCTACTGACGTCAGTATAATCAGATTGGCTAAAAGAAGATACTCTGAGAAGCTGAAAAACAAGTTTTCAGCTAATGACCCTGCATCAGTGTGGAGTGGCATGAAACAACTTATGAATTACAAGACTCCTGCCCCCAACCCTGTGGTGGACCAACAACTGGCTGACAACCTGAATGTGTTCTACTGTAGATTTGAAAGGCCCAATCTCACACCCCACACCCACTCTGACCTTCACTTCACACAAACATCAAGACCTCCTGCAACCCCCCTCCTCCTACTCAGCCTGCACTTAAGATCTGTGAAGATGATGTGAGCCGCGTCTTTCGACAACAAAGGATAAGGAAAGCACAGGGCCCAGATGGCGTTTCACCTGCATGTCTTAGATCCTGTGCTAACCAGCTGGCCCCCATCTTCACACAGATCTTCAATAGATCACTGGAGCAGTGCTATGCTGCTTCAAACCCATGCTGCTTCAAACGTTCCACTATCATCCCCATCCCAAAGAAACCAAAAAAAAAAAATCACAGGACTTAATGACTACAGACCTGTCACCCTGACATCTGTGGTCATGAAATCATTTGAGAGACTGGTGTTGGCCCACCTGAAGAACATCACTGGACCCTTTCTAGATCCCCTTCAATTTGCTTATCGAGCAAACAGATCTGTGGATGATGCAGTCAACATGGGATTGCATCATATCCTGCAACATCTGGACAGACCAGGGACATATGCAAGGATCCTTTTTGTGGACTTCAGTTCGGCTTTCAACACCATCATCCCAGCTATACTCCAGAATAAATTACACCAACTCTCTGTTCCCATGTCTATCTGTCAGTGGATTACCAGCTTTCTGACAGACAGGCAGCAGCTTGTGAGACAGGGGAAACTCACTTCCAGCACCTGTACAATCAGCACTGGTGCCCCCCAGGGATGTGTGCTCTCCCCACTACTCTTCTCCCTCTACACCAATGACTGCATCCCCAAGGACCCCTCTGTCGAGCTCCTGAAGTTTGCAGATGACAAAACTATCATCAGCCTCATCCGAGATGACGATGAGTCTGCATACAAAAGGGAGGTTAAACAGCTGGCTGTCTGGTGCAGTCAAAACAACCTTGAGCTGAACATGCTCAAAACGGTGGAGATGATTATGGACTTTAGGAGGAACACCTCAACACTGACCCCCCTCACCATTCTAAACAGCACTGTGGCAGCAGTGGAGTCATTCAGGTTCCTGGGCACTACCATCTCACAGGACCTGAAGTGGGAGACCCACATTGACTCCACTGTGAAAAAGGCCCAGCAGAGGTTGTACTTCATTCACCAGCTGAGGAAATTCAACCTGCCACAGGCGCTGCTGATACAGTTCTACTCAGCTGTCATTGAGTCTGTCCTCTGCACTTCAATAACTGTCTGGTTTGGTTCAGCTACGAAATCAGACATCAGAAGACTACAAAGGATAGTTCGGACTGCTGAGAGGATTATTGGCTGTCCCCTGCACCCCCTTCAAGAACTATACACTTCCAGAGTGAGGAAAAAGGATGGAAAAATCACTCTGGACCCCACTCACCCTGCCCAGTACCTTTTTGAACTGTTGCCTTCTGGCCGACGCTTCAGAGCTCTGAGCACCAGAACCGTCAGGAACAGGAACAGTTTCTTCCCTCAGGCTATCCATCTCATGAACAGTTAAATTGACCCATTGAGCAATAACTATGTGCAATACACAGTTTAGTCTTTCTTATATTTATCCAACACTTCCAACCTCTTCTGCCATTTCATTCCTCTGAAAAAAACAAAAAAAAACATTTGCACTGTACATAACAGTTTGTATTAGATTTGCACTACCCATGAGTATGTGTGTATGTATGTGTGTGTCTGTATGTATGTATATAATTATTTTTTATTTTTTATTATTATCTGTGTCTTGCTGCTGTTTTTGTATTGTTGTACACTGGAAGCTCCTGTCACCATGACAAATTCCTTGTATGTGAAAGCATACTTGGCAATAAAGTTCATTCTGATTCTGATAAGAATTATAAACAAAGCAGATCTACAGTATCATTTTCCTACAGTAGCCTATTTAAACTGCTGAGCATGGCTTTTATCAGAAAAGACCACAATAATAGACAAATAATAATAATTTTGAGTTTCAATAATGTTCTTTCGTCATTGTAAAGCGGATTTCACAGGAGTTGTGTCGAGGTGTCTACGCTACGTTCAACGCCAGCCTCAAGCGCCGCATTGCCCTCCACATGACAAGAGTTGCAGAAAGCGTCACAGAGGGGCGATTTTACGAGTTTGCCAGGTAAAAAAATGGGAGGTGTACACAATAAACATTGAAAACATGTACAGTGGCATGCAAAATTTTGGGCACCCCAAGAGATTTGAGCTCTCAGATAACTTTTGCGAAGGTCTCAGACTTTTAATTAGCTTGTTAGGGCTATGGCTTGTTCACAGTCATCGTTTGGAAAAGCCAGGTGATGCAAATTTCAAAGCTTTAGACATACTCTGTCTCCTCAAATCTTGTCCCAACAATCAGCAGCCATGGGCTCCTCCAAGCAGCTGCCTAGCACTCTGAAAATTTAAATAATTGATGCCCACAAAGCAGGAGAAGGCTATAAGAAGATAGCAAAGCATTTTCAGGTAGCCGTTTCCTCAGTTCCTAATGTAATTAAGAAATGGCAGTTAACAGGAATGGTGGAGTTCAAGTTGAGGTCTGGAAGACCAAGAAAACTTTCAGAGAGAACTCCTCGTAGGATTGCTAGAAAGGCAAATCAAAACCCCTGTCTGACTGCAAAAGACCTTAAGGAAGATTTGGCAGACTCTGGAGTATTGGTGCACTGTTCTACTGTGCAGCGATACCTGCACAAATATGACCTTCATGGAAGAGTCATGAGAAGAAAACCTTTCCTGCATCCTCACCACAAATTTCAGCTCAGAAGTTTGCAAATGAACATCTAAACAAGCCTGAAGAATGGGCAAAAATCCCCCGAACAAAAATTGAAAGACACTTAGCAGGCTACAAATAGCTTTTACAAGCTGTGATACTTGCCAGGGGGTGTTACTAAGTACTGACCATGCAGGGTGCCCAAATTTTTGCTTCGGTCCCTTTTCCTTTTTTGTTATTTTGAAACTGTAAAAGATGAATATAAAAAAGTAAAATTGCTTAAAATATTAAAGAAATGAGTCATCTTTAACTTTAAGCCTTTTGGAAATCAGGTCATCTTTTGCTCGCTTAATTATTCACAGCAACAGAAATTTTGATCAGGGGTGCCCAAACTTTTGCATGCCACTGTATTTGGAAGAGAGAAAAAAAGCTTGCAGTTGCTTTGATAGCAGAAAGTAATAAAAGGACTTGTTTATGTTTAGGTCTAAGCTTTTTCTTGGCGAATTTAAATTAGTTCAATAACTGGGGTCTCTGATATTCGTAAACAATAAAGTAATATTTAATTAAAAGAAATTATGAGACATTCAATGTCTCTTCACAAATTTGGACATTTTTTAAATATTTCTTGTTGCTTAGTACTCTCAAAGATATCATTGGTGAAGCAAAAACGTGTGTGAAAACACTTTGGTGTAAAGTGGCATCACTTCATAGACTTCAATGTATTCTGCAGCGCTGACGCGAGTCATGTGAAAGACTCTTAACGCATATAAATATCAGTCACTTTTGCACATTAATCATTACTCTTCACAATCACAAAAGTGACCGATTATGGTTCCAAGATGGCGAATTTCTCCGAAAGGTGAGGAGTTTGGATCCCTGAAATAAATTTTTTTTCATGCATTTATTTATTTTGTGGAATATGATAATTTTCCACAGCACACCTGACAATTTTCATGGCACACTAGTGTTGTTGGGAAACACTGCATCAGACTATTGGGGTGCAAATAGCTGAACTGTGTGGCAGATGCTATTGACACCGGGGTGCAAATAGACACTCCAGAAGATTGTATATACCATTTTATAAGAACACAAGTATTTTTATTGTTGTTGTTATGATTCTAATAGGTGGTGTACTGAACTGGAGGTGTACCTGTGGATGTATTTTAAGGCTTACCTTCAAACTCAGTGCCTCTTTGCTTAACATCATGGGAAAAATCAAAAGAAATCCACCAAGACCTCAAAAAAAAAAAAAAAGACCTCCACAAGTCTGGTTCATCCTTGGGAGCAATTTCGAAACACATTCATCTGTACAAACAACAGTACGCAAGTATAAACACCATGAGACCACACAGCCATCATACCGCTCAGGAAGGAGACGCATTCTGTCTCCTAGAGATGAACATAATTTGGTGCGAAAAGTGCAAATTAATCCCAGAACAACAGCAAAGGATCTTGAGAAGATGCTGGAGGAAACAGGAAGTATCTATATCCACAGTAAAACAAGTCCTACATCAACATAACCTGAAAGGCTGCTCAGCAAAGAAGAAGCCACTGCTCCAAAACTGCCCTAAAAAACAGACTACAGTTTGCAAGTGCACATGGGGACAAAGATTTTACTTTTTGGATAAATTTTCTCTGGTCAAATGAAACAAAATTTGAACTGTTTGGCCATAATGACCATCGTTATGTTTGGAGGAAAAAGGGTGAGGCTTGCAAGCCAAAGAACACCATCCCAACTGTGAAGCAGCATCATGTTGTGGGGGTGCTTTGCTGCAGGAGGGACTGGTGCACTTCACAAAATAGATGGCATCATGAGGAAGGAAAATTGTGTGGATATATTGAAGCAACATCTCAAGACATCAGCCAGGAAGTTAAAGCTCGGTCGCAAATGGGTCTTACAAATGGACAACGACCCCAAGCATTCCTCCAAAGTTGTGGCAAAATGGCTTAAGGACAACAAAGGAAAACAAGGTATTGGAGTGGACATCACAAAGCCCTGACCTCAATCTGATAGAAAATTTGTGGGAAGAACTGAAAAAGCGTGTGCGAGCAAGGAGGCCTATAAACCTGACTCGGTTACACCATTTCTGTCTGGAGGAATGGGCCAAAATTCCAGCATCTTATTGTGAGAAGCTTGTGGAAGGCTACCCAAAATGTCTGACCCAAGTTTAACAATTTAAAGGCAATGCTACCAAATACTAACAAAGTGTATGATCTTCTGACCCACTAGGAATGTGATGAAAAAAATAAAAGCTTAAATAAATCTCTCTACTATTATTCTGACATTTCACATTCTTAAAATAAAGTAATGATCCTAACTGAGACGGGGAATGTTTTCTATGATTAAATGTCAGGAATTGTGGAGGTCACCTGACCCTATGCAAGGGGCAGACGTGTGAGCGACGAGCTCTGCACACTTTGCTAAATGTTTTTAGTATTTTCATGTTATAATCTGGTGAATTTTGATACACCCAGTTACACATTTGCTCTTTGATGCAAAACATGGCAAAGAAGTCAAAATCCTCAGGCTTTGGAGACATTAAAAAACACTTACGTGTTCAGGATGAAAGCCCCGATAGGCCTACAGACCGGGGACTCGATTTGGATGGCGCGGTGGGAGAGGAGATCCAGCGTCAGTTGTCCAACATGTCGGTGATGTTGACGAAGATTCTTGCTGACTTGGAGGATCTCGCTGTAATAAGTTGATCAGTTACGGCAATGGAAACAAAATTCTCTGAGCTAGTTACAAGAGTGACTGATGTTGAGAGACGAATCGTTTTTTTTGGAATCTTCGGAGAGGGAATTAACCGCTAATCCGCCCGCGACCAAAGTTGATTTGGAACATTGAAAAGCTTGAAGATCTTGAGAATAGAAGCCGCAGGAATAACGTTAGAATTGTTGGAATTCCTGAGCATGAGGAGGGCAGAGATAAGGTGAAATTCCTAGAAGAGTTTTTCCCAAGTCTGCTCGACATAACAGGCCACAAGCTGGAAATCGAGCAAGCTCAAAGAGTCCCAGCTCACAGATTTGCTGAGGGAGACAGGCCCCGATCGATTCTGGCCAGATTTCTGAGATCATCCGATAAAGATCTTGTGTTGCACCAGGTGAGGAGCAAAGGGAAGCTTTCTTGGAAGAACCATAATATTTTCTTGTTCCCGGACTTTGCGAACTCGACAAGAGAGAAACGCGATCGGTTCAAGGAATGTAAGAAACTCTTACATGCGCAAAAGATCACTTTTGCTCTGATGTTTCCGGCCAAACTGAGAATAGAAACGAAGGACGGTCGCAAAGTATTTACATGACCCAATCAGGCAATGTCTTTTATTGAATAAATGGGTGAGTAAACCATTGGGTGTTTCTCATGTGAGTGGGTCGACTCACTGTACTTACTCTGGCTTTTGAGGAAGCTGGGCGACATTTTGGTTTCTTTTCTCTTTTTGCGTTGGCTCCGCCGTGCGGCTAGAGCTTGTTTTGTGAATAACAATTTTCCTTAAAGAAACTTTTGCATTGACGAAATATTACTTTTGCATTGAAGTTCCCGGCCAGTTTGAGAGTGCACACTACGGATGACCGCAAAATATCTACATGCTCACACAAAGGATGTCTTTTATAAAGTTGACGGATTGTGTAAGTCATAGTATATACTTTTATGCGGCCTCCGAGTGAATTGACTCGACCATCCGGGGAACCGGGATGCTGGTTTTGTTTCTTTTCGTATTGGTTCCACCTAGCGGCTGGAGCTTGTTCTATTGAATAACACTCCTTTGGAACAGCTGTGGATTAATCTGTTCATTCTTCGTGCTTATACCTCCTGCTGGCTGTAGTTTGTTTTGTTGAGGTTTTTTTTTTACGGGACATTGGAATGATTACATCATCCGTTGAACTCATAACAGCCAGCTCACTGAACATATCGGAATGTTTTATATTAGCTGGAATTTGTTTTGTGGAAGATCACACCTTTGAGACAGTTCTGTGAATGAATCTACACATTCTTTGTGTTCATTCTTCCTATTGGCTGGGTTTATTTTACAAAGTATTTTCTGTTATGTAATTTTGCCTCACAAATTTGTGAGGCAAAATTGTGCAATCCGATGGCAAAGTTGTCATGGGGGCTCGTGGGCATTCATGGAACTTTTGAGTTTAAAGGGATTGACGCCGGTTTGCACTTTCGTGCGCGGGGTAAATGCGCATGTTTTTTTTTCTGTTTGTTTTGTTCGGGGGGAATGTGGTCTGTATAATTTTTTTTTTGATACACAATTTATTTTTTCTACTATATCAAAATGTCAAATGTTAATATGAGTATACTATTGTGGCAGCGGGGGCGTGGTCAAACATCTCTCCGGAGAGAGAAAAAGCGGTAAGGGCGCTTACACCTGAGCTAAATTATGTCTAACACCTGTCTCTAATTTCAGTGAGCACGGGGAGAGCGGCATAAATAGAGACACACCGCAAATAGGAGGGAGAGAGAGCCTGGGCCTGACAGACCCGAGCAAGAAGCAAAGAGTTTTTATTACAAATGATGAGAGTTTATTTTGTGAAGCGGTGTGAGATTGTTGATTAACTTTGTGCATAACGCAAAGACTGGGAGACTGTAATTTGTGCTGCAGAGAGAGAGAAAATAAACCCTTACCTGAACCAGGAAAGCTGTTTCTCGCCTCCTCTTTACACTGGTGCCGAAACCCGGGAACTGAAGTTTTGGGTCGAAGATGGATGGAGGTCGTCCCGTAGAGTCCTCCCAGTTGGCGGAGATCCTCCAAGCCCTCGCCAGCCTACATCGGAACCACCAACAAACGCTGCTTGAGCTCCGGCAAGATCAAGACCGCCGGTTTGTCGAGCTCATGCATGCTCAAGCCGAGGACCGGCAGGCGATCCGGAGCCTCCTCAGCCAGGGGGCATCCTCAGCCGCGACCCCGGACACACCCACGCCGTTACCCCCGCCAGCATTACAGAAAATGGGGGCGGCGGACGACCCCGAGGCTTTCCTGGATTTGTTTGAGTGGACCGCCGAGATCTGGGGCTGGCTGGCCGCTCGGCCAATGGGCAGCCCGACTGATCCCACTACTGTCCAGGGAAGCCCAGCTCGCGGCTCAACAACTGCCAGCGTCGAGCCTCCTGGCCTACGGAGATCTAAAAAAAGCCATCTTGCAACGGGTTGGTCGCACTCCGGAGGAAAGTTGTCAACTCTTCCGGAGCTTGAAGTTGGAAAGCTCTGACCGCCCGTTTGCCTTTGCCCAGTGGCTCCGTGACGCCTGCCGAAGATGGCTGTTAGCGGGGGATCGCGACGTCCAGGGAATTATCGACCAGGTGGTACTGGAACAGTTCATAGTTCGACTGCCAAAAGGAACGGCAGAGTGGGTCCAGTGCCACCGCCCGGCGTCGTTGGAGGAAGCTATCCGACTTGCGGAGGACCACATGGTGGCGATTCCGAGGACAGAAGATCCCTCCTACCTTCTCTCTCCTCCCTCTGTTTCTTCCCCCTCCCCTCTCTCTCTCTCGTCTGCTCTCTCTCCAGGTCCCGTTCCTGCCCCACGCAGACGAGGAGGAACCCAGCCCCTGAGACCAGTTCCCCGGGTGTGGGAGGCGACACCTTCCCCTACTCCAGTGCCCCGCCGCTCTCCCCCTCAGGGGGGGGCGCCCGCTGACGCAAGTGCGGGCGTGGCGCCTGGGCCGGCCTGCTGGAGGTGCGGAGACCCGAGCCACTTCCGAGATCAGTGCCCTCTGATGGAGCTGGGGACGGTGGTGCGGGTCTCTGACCTCCCACAGGCTGCCCCCGACCGGGCCGGAGCGTACCGGATACCGGTAAGTGTCAAGGGGGGTACTCACCAAACGTTGGTGGATACCGGGTGTAATCAAACGACTATCCACCAACGCCTGGTTCAACCCGAGGCATTGGTCACATCCAAAACGGTGAAGGTGAAGTGTGTACACGGGGATATTCACAAGTATCCAGTGGTGACCCTGACAATTAAATTTCGGGGGAAAAAGCATAGAGTGGAGGCTGCGGTTAGTTCCCACCTCACCCATCCGCTGATTTTGGGGACTGATTGGCCTGATTTTAAAGCTTTATTAAAGGGAATTTGTGCGGATGGGTCCTGTGTGAGAATAGGGAGATGTGTGATGTGCGATGCTCTGGCAGGGGAGGCGGAGCCGGGGCCGTCCTCGACAGCTCCACGTCATGATGACGAGAGAGGGGGAGAGGCTGCGGCCCCTCCCCTTCTCAGGGAATTCCCTGAGGGGGATTTCCCTTTGGAGCAGTCGCGAGACGAAACCCTCAAACACGCCTTTGACCAAGTGAGAGTTATCGATGGTCAACGACTCCAGCCTGACATCGCACTTTCATATCCCTATTTTGCAATTATAAATGAGCGGTTGTATCGAGTGACACAGGACCCTCGAACCAAAGAGGATACAACCCAACTTTTGATTCCAAGGAGCCGTCGGGAAATGGTATTCCAGACGGCTCATTATAATCCTATGGCAGGTCACCTAGGAGAAAGGAAAACACTGAACCGTCTAATAGCCCGTTTCTATTGGCCGGGCATTGGCGGCGATGTCCGCAGGTGGTGTGCGGCATGCCGCGAATGTCAGCTGGTTAACCCACCGGCCACCCCAAAAGCGCCATTGCACCCTCTCCCTTTGATCGAGGTCCCCTTTGAGAGAATTGGAATGGACCTCGTCGGGCCATTAGAACGGTCAGCACGCGGACATCGCTTTGTATTGGTCCTAGTGGACTATGCAACGCGATATCCGGAAGCAGTGCCTCTTCGCAACATCTCAGCACGCAGTGTTGCGGAGGCACTCTTCAAAATAATCTCCCGGGTGGGGATTCCGAAAGAAATCCTCACCGATCAAGGCACAACGTTCATGTCACGGACACTACGCGAACTGTACGAGTTATTAAATATTAAATCGATTCGCACCAGTGTATACCATCCTCAAACGGATGGCCTGGTGGAACGATTTAATAAAACCCTCAAAAACATGATTCGTAAGTTCGTGCACGACGATGCTAAAAATTGGGATAAATGGCTCGACCCCCTGTTATTTGCAGTACGAGAGGTCCCGCAAGCCTCCACTGGCTTCTCCCCATTCGAGCTGCTGTATGGGCGACGCCCACGCGGCGTGCTTGATGTATTGCGAGAAGCCTGGGAGGAAGGACCTTCGAACAGTAAAAATGAAATTCAGTACGTTCTTGATCTTAGAGCAAAACTCCACACCTTGGGGCAACTAACACAGGAGAATTTGCTCCAAGCTCAAGAACGACAGCGCCGACTGTATGACAGGGGAACTCAGCTAAGGGAATTTGCACCGGGAGATAAAGTGCTTGTATTGCTTCCCACATCAAGCTCTAAATTACTCGCCAAGTGGCAAGGACCCTTTGAGGTCACACGACGAGTGGGAGATCTCGATTATGAGGTTAAACGATCCGATAGAGGGGACGCACGTCAAATATACCACCTCAATCTCCTAAAATTGTGGAGGGAGGCGGTCCCCGTGACGTTGGCTACGGTGGTTCCCGAGAAGGCGGAGCTTGGACCGGAGGTGAGCTCAAAACATAAACAGTTCACCCCGGTCACTTGCGGAGACCACCTCTCACCGAGCCAACTCGCGGAGGTTGTCAGGTTGCAACAGGAGTTTGCAGATGTGTTTTCCCCTCTACCGGGACGTACAAACCTCATCCATCACCACATCGAGACCGAGCCGGGGGTGGTGGTACGTAGCCGCCCCTATCGACTACCCGAACACTAAAAGAAAATTGTTCGGGAGGAATTGGATGCGATGCTTGATATGGGGGTAATAGAAGAATCCCACAGTGATTGGTCCAGCCCAGTTGTTCTAGTGCCTAAGAGCAACGGGTCTGTGCGATTCTGTGTGGATTATAGAAAAGTCAACGCGGTGTCTAAATTTGATGCATATCCAATGCCTCGCGTTGATGAGTTGCTCGATCGGCTGGGCACTGCTCGTTTTTATTCGACATTGGATTTGACGAAGGGTTATTGGCAGATCCCCTTGACACCAATTTCCCGTGAGAAAACCGCCTTCTCCGCACCGTTTGGATTACACCAATTTGTGACACTTCCGTTCGGTTTGTTTGGGGCCCCGGCTACGTTTCAGTGTCTCATGGACCGAATCCTCAGGCCGCATTCAGCTTACGCCGCTGCCTATTTAGATGACATCATCATTTATAGCAATGATTGGCAGTGGCATATGCAACACCTGAGGGCGGTTCTGAGATCGCTGCGCCGAGCGGGGCTCACAGCGAACCCGAAGAAGTGTGCGATTGGGCGGGTGGAGGTACGGTATCTGGGGTTCCACTTGGGCCACGGGCAGGTGCGTCCCCAAATTGACAAGACAGCGGCGATTGCGACCTGCCCGAGACCCAAGACCAAAAAGGGGGTGAGGCAGTTCCTGGGGCTGGCTGGCTACTATAGGAGGTTTGTGCCTAACTATTCGGACGTCACCAGCCCGCTGACTGATCTCACTAAAAAGGGAGCTCCAGATCCGGTCCAGTGGACGGAGCAGTGTCAACAGGCGTTCACGCAAGTTAAAGCCGCACTTTGCGGGGGGCCGCCGTTACATTCACCTGACTTCTCTCTCCCTTTTGTTTTACAGACAGATGCTTCAGACAGGGGGCTGGGGGCCGTGCTCTCGCAGGTGGTGGGGGGGGAGGAGCGCCCGGTGCTGTACATTAGCCGTAAGCTCTCGTTAAGGGAAACTAAGTACAGCACCGTGGAGAAGGAGTGTCTCGCCATCAAGTGGGCGGTCCTCACTCTCCAGTACTACCTGTTGGGGCGGGCCTTCACCCTCTGCTCGGATCACGCCCCACTCCAGTGGCTCCACCGCATGAAAGATACTAACGCCCGGATCACCCGTTGGTATCTGGCTCTTCAGCCGTTTAAGTTCAAGGTGGTCCACAGACCGGGGGCGCAGATGGCTGTCGCCGACTTCCTTTCCAGGAATGGGGGGGGAGTGGTAGGCAGGCAGGATGTCGCCCCGGCCTGAGTCAGGCGGTGGGGATATGTGGCAGCGGGGGCGTGGTCAAGCATCTCTCCGGAGAGAGAAAAAGCGGTAAGGGCGCTTACACCTGAGCTAAATTATGTCTAACACCTGTCTCTAATTTCAGTGAGCACGGGGAGAGCGGCATAAATAGAGACACACCGCAAATAGGAGGGAGAGAGAGCCTGGGCACGACAGACCCGAGCAAGAAGCAAAGAGTTTTTATTACAAATGATGAGAGTTTATTTTGTGAAGCGGTGTGAGATTGTTGATTAACTTTGTGCATAACGCAAAGACTGGGAGACTGTAATTTGTGCTGCAGAGAGAGAGAAAATAAACCCTTACCTGAACCAGGAAAGCTGCTTCTCACCTCCTCTTTACAACTATCTCTCTCCACATGGAATGTAAATGGGTTGGGACACCCCATAAAAAGAAGGAAGGTTATTACTTTTCTTAAACATAAGAAATATGATAGTGTTTCTTCAAGAAACACATCTCTCCCCACAGGAAGCTGAAAAATGTGGGAAGATATGGGGTGGACATGTTTTTTTTTAGTGCTGGCTCAAGTAAGAGCAAGGGAGTCATTATATTGATTAATAAACATCTACAATTCAAATGTCTCAAACAGACTAAAGATAAATTAGGGAGAGTCATTATTGTTTTAGCTGAAATTCAGGGGCAAAGATTGATTTTGGCTAATATTTACGCACCTAACGCTGATGATCAGGGCTTTTTTTATTGATCTTGAAGGGATGTTGTAAACCACTGGCACCCCTCATGATATAATATTGGGAGGAGACTTTAATCTTTTGATGGACTCAGTCCTTGATCACAGTGAAGCAAAAGTGTGTAAACCCCCTAGAGCAACATTGCTTCACAGGATGTGTAAAAATCTTGGTCTTACAGATATTTGGAGACTTTTGAACCCATCTGGTAGGGACTATACATTTTTTTCATCAGTCCATAAGATTTATTCTAGAATCGATTTTTTTTATTATATCCAAATCCCTCATTTCATCTGTTGTGGATTGCTCAATTGGAAACATTTTAGTCTCAGATCACACCCTGGTGAGTTTAGAGGTGTTGCCACATATAGAGAAAAAGAAATCATACAGTTGCAGCCTTAATGTATCCCTTTTGCAAAATCCTGATTTCCAACAAATGTTAAAGACTGAAATCAGTGTTTATATGGAGACCAGTTGGTCCTCAGTATCCTCTGTGGGCATGGCTTGGGAGGCACTTAAGGCGGTTCTTAGGGGCCAGATAATACAGTATGCCTCATTCATCAAAACATCCAAAGCACGAGAACTTGTGGAGTTGGAAGGAAATATTAAAAGTGCAGAGGCAGAGCTGAAGCGCTGTATGTCAGCTGATGGCCTCAGAGAATTGACCCGATTGAAATACAGATATAATATTATTTTGTCGCGGAAAGTGGAGTTTTGGTTATTCAGGGCAAGACAGTCATACTTTGAGTCAGGTGACAAAGCAGGAAAACTTTTGGCTAGATATATAAAGCAGAGAGAGTCTCTTTCTATCATTCCCTCAGTGGTGAAATTTTTAGCTCAGCCATTGATATTAATAATGCCTTTAAAGAAATCTATATTGATCTTTATAGTTCCACCTCTTCGTCTACTGATGAAGATATTAGAAACTTTGTGAAACCATTAGATCTTCCTAAACTGACGATTGAGCAAAAAAACTCTTGATTCTGAGATAACCTTGGAGGAGCTTGACAAGGTAATTAAGTCCCTACATACTGGCAAGGCTCCGGGGACAGATGGTTTTGCAGCAGAATTTTTTAGAGCTTATGCTACAGAACTGGCTCCACTTTTGTTAGAAGTTTATACTGAATCATTAAAGAATGGGAAACTTCCTCCAACCATGACACAAGCCCGGATCAGTCTGATTCTTAAAGGACAAAGATTCAAGCGTGTAAAAGTTACCGTCCAATCTCCCTGATCCAACTAGATGTAAAAATATTGTCAAAAATTTTGGCTAATCGATTAAGTAAGGTTATGACATCTCTTATACATATAGACCAGGTGGGATTTATTTGGGGCCGTAACTCTTCTGATAACATCAGGCGTCTCATCAATATCACGTGGTCAGTAGCGAATGATCAATCTCCGATCGCTGCCATCTCACTTGACGCCAAAAAGGCGTTTGATATGGTAGAATGGGATTATCTTTTTAAGATTTTGGAAATGTATGGGTTTGGGAGTACATTTATTGGTTGGATTAAGTTACTTTATAGACACCCTGTAGCAGCGGTACAACAAATGGATTAATTTCAGATTATTTTACCCTGAATTGGGGCACTCGGCAGGGCTGCCCTCTTTCCCCATTATTGTTCTGTCTTGCCCTGGAACCATTAGCAGCCGCAATAAGAAAGGAGGATGATTTTCCAGGGGTGGTTGCGGGAGGTGTGGCGCATAAGCTTCTGCTTTACGCAGATTATATTTTATTATTTGTCTCTGAACCTACTAGATCTATGCCTTGCCTCCACAGAATTATTAATTCCTTTTCCCAAGTTCTCAGGATACAAAATCAATTGGTCTAAATCCGAAGCTTTGGCTCTGACAGCGTACTGTCCAGTAACGGCTTTCCAGCTGGGCGCCTTCCAGTGGCCCAAACAGGGCATTAAGTATTTGGGGATTTTATTCCCAGCAAATTTGTCTGATTTAGTTAGTGTTAATTTTGACCCTTTAATAAAAAGCTTTTCGAGCGATGTGGGCAGGTGGGCTTCATTACATTTATCGATGATTGGGAAGGTTAATGTTATTCCAAAATTTAACTACCTGCTACAATCTTTCCCTGTAGATGTCCCCCTCTCTTATTTCAAGGAATTTGATAGCATAGCGAAGTCCTTCATTTGGAATGGTAAACATCCCAGATTGCATTTTAATAAGTTACATAGGCCGATAGACAAAGGTGGGCTAGGCCTACCCAAGATTTTGTTTTATTACTATCCGTTCAGTCTCAGACATTTGGCTCATTGGTCACTTCCACCTGAGAGAGCCCCTCCCTGGTTTTTTATTGAACAGGCAGTTCTTGCCCCTATTTCGCCATTACAAAGAATCTCTATCGAACTAATTGGAAAAGTTAAGTTACACCCCGTTATTTTGCATTTACACTCGGTATGGATTAAAGTGTCAAGATTGGACACTTATTTAAATGTTGCCTCGAGCATATGGTAGAACCCAAGATTGTGTATTGGCAAGTCCCCTTTCTGCTGGCCAGAGTGGATTGTGAGGGGGGTTGCTACACTCTGTGACCTATATGAAAGTGGAGTGTTGAGATCGTTTGAAAACTTGGTCCAACATTTTGTGATCCCCAGACCTCAGTTTTATAGGTATTTACAACTGCGCCACCTGCTTTGTACTATTTTTGGGAGTAGCACACACCCCCCTAAGGAGGCAGATGCTTTGGGAGAGGTGATTGCGACTTTTGGAAAAGGTCATGAGGAATCAGTGTACTAGTCCCTGTTAATTCAGAGTATGGGGGATGGAGCCTTAACTTCTCTCAAGACAGTATGGGATAAAGATTTCAACTTGGCATTGGAGGAAGGGATGTGGGCTAAGATTCTTAAAAACGTTAAGTCTGCATCTAGAGATGCAAGGGTGCGTCTTATACAATTCAAAATTTTGCATAGATTTTATTGGACCCCCTCTAGACTGTATAGGCTTGGTCTTAAAGACACACCCACCTGCTGGAGATGCCAATCGGAGGATGGAGACATGGCCCATGTTTTTTGGTGGTGTGTCGAGATCCAGAAATTCTGGTCAAAGGTTCAGAATTTTGTGTGTGACGTGGTGGGCACTCGTGTTTTGTTTTGCCCCAGACTTTGTGTTCTGGGCGATGGGGCGGACATCGATGTGGGGCATGATCATATAGAGAACTGGGTTCTGACCTCTGTGATGATTGCCAGGCAGGTTATTTTGAGGGGTTGGAGGTCAGCTGGTGCGCTCCCATATCCGGAGTGGTGCACGGAGGTGGGGAGGGTGGCAGCTTATGAGGAGGTGTCACCGGGAAGACGGGGTGGCTTGGATACTTTTATACAGAAATGGGGCAGGTATTTGGAGTTTTTGGAGGGCTCTCGGGTGGGGTGTGGAGAGAGTAGTGTAATATAGTTAGTATGATTATTATGTGTGTTTGTATGTATGTATGTATGTGTATATATGTGTATGTATTTATGTTTGTATATGTATGTATATATATATGTATTTTTTTATATATATATGTATATATGTGTGTCTGTTTGATTTTTATTTCTATATATTTACTTATGTTTGACCACAGGGTTGTTTTTTGGGGGGGGCGGGGTCGTGGAGGGGGGGTTGTGGGGTTTAAATGTTGATTATATACATATACATATATACATATATATGTTTACATTTCATTGTTATTGCTATACAGAATTGCCACAATGAATGCATGCAATCATTATTTGAAGTCTGGATTAAAAGCACTGAAACCACCTTCGACACAGCGCTTGAGACTACTGACGAGCAGCAGGACTATGAGCTGATAAGAGCCATTCTATGTAAACTCCTGTGTTACTGACTGTACTGTAGGCCTACAGAGCCCCCTTGATGACAAAACTAGAATGTGTTTAAATTTATTGTACAAGATGACAAACTGATAGAAAGCAAAAACCACCTACCAAAGTGGCCTGTGATGCTGCGAAATTCATCGGCCAAACAGAAAATTTACCCACATTTGGCACTTGGCGGGTGTTAAAGAAATGTTCCGGGTTCAATACAAGTTAAGCTCAATCGACAGCATTTGTGGCATAATGTTGATTACCACAAAACTTTATTTCGACTCGTCCCTCCTTTCCTTTATAAAAAAAAAAGCAAAAATCTGGTTTACACTTACAATGGAAGTGAACGGGGCCAATTTTTGAACATTAAAATACTCACTGTTTCAAAAGTACAGCCACAAGACATAAAGGATATGCATGTAAACATGATTTTTGTGTGATATAATTGCTTACTAACCTTTTCTGTGTAAACTTACAGCCAATTTTACAACTTCGTTACCATGACTATATAATGTCAACAAACCCGAGCCCTATGCAAATACTCAGTTACTTCTGTTATATTTCGCATTTTCCCTATGCTGACGTAGCGCTGTTTGGGTGGAGTAAAGTTTACATATGCATCTTGAACAGCCAGATGCACTTACACTTGACTGAGTTACGAATGTGTCTCAAACCACCTCCTCAAATGCAATTTAATCCATAACATGCTCTTCTCTAGATTTAAAGATTTTTTTTTTTAAAAGAAACTGTGTCACTATTACAAATGACCCGGCAACAATGCGTTTAAAATTTTTGTAATTATTTTGATGAAACACAGCATAAAAGTACTCACACACATTAATTCCATAGGCTGTCATTGGAAAATAGCAAATGTGTGTCAGATGCTGTATTACATTTAAAGGAATAGTTCACCAAAAAATGAAAATTTGCTGATAATTTACTCAGGCCATCCAAGATGTTTTTCTTTCATCATCAAAACAGAATTTAAGACTTTTAGGATTTCATTTCAGGCCTCCTCCTCTAAACAATGCAAGTGAATGTCCACGCATCACGTGGAGGAGTCAGGAAGCGTGTCATCTTTTACATTTTTATTTTATTATTATTTGGAAATTATTTTTTATTTTATATTGTTTTGAAATTGTTTTGGATTGCAAACAGCACAAGTTTCTCTTGTAAACAATGACACGCTTCCTGACTCCTCCATGTGACACGTGACCTTACCAACGAGCTTATGTCATCCCTCTCATGAGCGCACATCACAGAGATGTACGGAAGCAAACATTTGTAGTTAAAAAGTATATAAGTATTGTTTTGTTTCTAAAAATAATCAATCGTTTGGGTTCAGAAGAACTTTATTTGTCTACTGGAGTCGTGTGGATTATTTTGATGCACCCTAAATATGCATTTTGTTGCCGTCAAAAAATGGAGGACATTCACTTGCGTTGTTTAGAGGAGGAGGCCTGAAATGAAATCCTAAAAGTCTTAAATTCTGTTTTGATGAAGAAAGAAACTCAGATACATCTTGGATGGCCTGAGGGTGAGTAAATTCTCAGCAAATTTTCATTTTTGGGTGAACTATTCTTTTAACTCGGAAAGTGGGATTTTCAAATCAAATCAATCACTTTATTGTCACTCAACCATATACACAAGTGCAACAGTGGGTGAAAATCTTGGGTGCAGTTCCAAGCAACATAGCAATCATGACAGTGATGTGACATACACCAATCTACAATAAACGTCAGATTTACACAACACAATTTACACAACTACGCTTGGAGGAAAAAGCTGTCAAGAAGTCGGCTGGTGCGGGTCCTGATGCTGCGATAGCAGCCCATGGCTCGGGTGGCTGGAGTCTCTGATGATTCTCCAAGCTTTTTTCACACACTGCCTGGTATAGATGTCCTGGAGGGAGGGAAGCTCACCTCCGAAGATGTATCTGGCTGTTCGCACCACCCTTTACAGGGCTTTGGGGTTGAGGGTGGTGCTGTTGCCATACCAGGCAGTGATGCAGCCAGTCAGGATGCTCTCTACAGTGCTGGTGTAAAACAGTGCGAGAATGCGGGATTCATTCCAAACTTCTTCAGCCATCTCAGGAAGAAGAGGCGCTCTGTGTGGCCGGACCATGTGAGTTCCTCAGTGATGTGGACACCAAGGAACTCGCTGCTGACCCTCTCCATCGGTGTGTTATCTGGCTTTTCTCCTGAAGTCCACCACAAGCTCTTTGGTCTTGCTGACGCTGAGGGAGAGGTTGTGCTCCTGGCACCAGCGTGTCAGTGTGTGCGCCTCCTCTCTGTAGGCTGTTTCATCATTGTCACTGATCAGGCCTACCACCATCGTATCATCGGCAAACTTGATGATGCCGTTGGAGCTATGTGTTGCCACACAGTCATGTGTGTACAGGGAATACAGGAGAGGGTTGAGAACACAGCCCTGTGGGGCTCCAGTGTTGAGGGTCAGTGATGAGGTGATGTTGATGCCCATTCTGACCACCTGGCGTCTGCCTGATAGGAAGACCTGGATCCAGCTGCACAGCGAGCTGTTCAAGCCCAGAGCCCAGAGTTTCACATCAAGCTTGGAGGACACTATGGTGTTGAATGCTGAGCTGTAGTCCACAAACAGCATTCTCACATATGTGTTCCTTTTTTCCAAGTGGGAAAGAGCAGTGTGTATTGTAAATGCAATGGCATCATCAGTGGAGCTGTTGCTTCTATAAGCAAACTGTAGTTGGTCCAGGGAGGCAGGCAGTATAGAGCAGATGTGGTCTCTGATAAGCTTCTCAAAGCACTTGCTGATGATGGGAGGTAGGGCAACAGGACACCAGTCATTTAGGCAAGTTATCTTTGACTGTTTTGGTATGGGCACAATGGTGGATGTCTTAAAGCATGTGGGAACCACAGACAGGGAGAGGGAGAGATTGAAAATGTCCATAAAAACACCCACTAGTTGATCCGCGCATGCTCTGAGAGCACGGCCTGGAGTCCCGTCTGGACCCGCAGCTTTGCAAATATTCACCCGTTTGAGAGATCAGGTTACATCCGCTACATAGACAGTAAGTGAACTAACCTCTGCTGTGTTGTTTTCCTCAAAACGAGCATAAAATGTGTTTAGCTTGTCCAGAAGTGAGGCGGTGGTGTTCACAGCGGAGTGTTTAGTCGCTTTGAAGTCTGTGATGTAAATTCCCTGCCACATACTTCTTGCATTGGTGGTGTTGAACTGTACTTCCACTTTGTTTTTGTATTGGTGTTTGGCTGCTTTGGTTGTTTTGCAGAGAGTATAACTGGCATGTTTATACTCCTCAGTGTTCCCAGAATTAAAAGCGGAGGTCCGCGCATTAAGTGCCGCATGAACATCGCTATTAATCCACGGTTTCTGGTTAGGGTAGATCCGTATTGTGTTGGTCGGCACTACATCATCTATGCACTTCCAGATTAAATGCGTTACAGAATCTGTGTAGTCCTCAATGTTGTCATCAGAGGTGGACCGGAACATCTCCCAGTCCACATGATCAAAACAGTCCTGTAGCACAGAATCTGATTGGTGATCCGACAGTGCTTCCTGTTTCAGTTTCTGCCTGTAAGCGGGCAGAACAGAAGAGTGGTCCGATTTGCCAAAAGGTGGGCAGAGGAGGGATTTGTAAGCATCCCGGAAGGGAAAGTAGCAGTGATCTAAAACCCATTCCCCCCGTGTGCTACATGTGACGTGTTGGTAGTATTTAGGAGAGATTGTCCTGAGATTGGCTTTGTTAAATTCCTCTGTAACAATGAATGCGGCCTCAGGGTGCATGATTTCCTGCTCACTTATACTCCATACAGCCTAAGTGCTTGCTCTGTGTTGGCTTGTGGAGGAATGTACACGGCTGTGATAATGACCGCCGTGAATTCCCTTGGTAACCACAATGGTTGACACAGCAGCGTGAGGTATTCCAGATCAGGGGAGCAAAAAGACTTGATAGTGTGTACGTTCCATCGATCACACCATGATTTGTCGATCATAAAACATACGCCCCCTCCTCTGCTTTTCCCCGAAAGATCTTTTGTTCCGTCCGCGCGACGCACGGAGAACCCCGTAGGCTCAATTGCTGAGTCTGGAACCTAAGCAGACGTCCAAGTTTCTGTAAGGTAGATAATGCACCAGTCTCACATCTCTCGTTGGTAGGAGATTCGTGCCCTAAGTTTGCAGAGCTTGTTGTCCCAGAGACTGGACATTCGGCAGAAGAATGCTGGGTAGTGGAGGTTGATTGGCGCAGCGTCTAACCCAGACAAGGACACTGGCTCTCCTTCCCTTTCCGCGTAATCCGAACAAAGGGCTCCGCTGCTGTGTTTGTAAGCAGTGCGTTATCGGCATTGTGGAACTCAAAGCTTGGTTTCTGATGTGTGAATGAAAAGCCAATGTCCAGAATAGTTTGTCTGTCATATACAATAACACTGATGACTTCTAACACTAAAATAACATGAACGAAGAACATTAAAAACAAAAAACTGCTAAGTTGTGTTGGAGCTCGCAACATGGCTGCCATCCTCGGCAAACAACCCCAACTTCCTACTATGAAAAGTGCAATGGAACACCACTTGAAGTCGGAATTCCAACTGGGAATCTCGTGCAGAAATGTTCAGCTCCGATTTCGATGAGCCACAGGTGCGTGACGTCAGACAAACATGTCACACTCAGGGAGATATACAAAGTAAGTGATAAACATTCACATTTATTAAGTAATATCGATACATGAGTCAAAGTTCCTACACTACATGATATTAAAGCTTGTATAACAAATGCCAGCAGAAACAGGTGTATAAAACATGGTATATTATACTCTCTTTTGATAATCGGAGATCAGAGATATCAAGTAGGAATATCCCGCATCTGACTTGAATGGAATGCAGCATTAGTATTCCTACTTGATATCTCAATCTCCGACCATAAAGGCAATCCACTGCCAGATGTTTGGAAGATGATGTGTAAGGTAAGGTTGCTCCGATCGATTGGCTGCCAATCGTTATCGGCCGATAATCGTTTTAAATAGTTTGATCGGTGGTCTCCATAAAGGCCGATCAGAAGAGTGATCAAATTATGCAAAACTCGCGAGACAATTTTTCTATGCGCAGCTAAAATGGCTTCACTATATTCAGCAGTCTGGCAGTTCTACCAGGTGTCTGAAAAAGACAATTTGCAATGTGTGTGCCAAGGAAATACCACGAGATGGAAAGCACCAAAAACATTTCAACACCACCAACCTCATCAGACATTTGAAGGTTAGTCACATAAAGGAATATGAGCAGTTTTCAAAGCTTGCTAGCACTAAGGCAGAGAGAGAGCAGGACCGTTTAGCAGTTCAGGCGCCACTCACTCAGCTGTCGGTAACAGAGATATTGCAACAACATCAACCCTACAGTAATAGAACAGCAAGAAATAAAAGAAATATCAGCCAAAATAATGGAATTCATATGCTTTGATCACCAGCCGCTGTCTATTGTGGAAGACGAAGGGTTCCGGTGACTCATGTCCTACTTGGATTCACACTACACTCTGCCAGGGCGTAAATATTTCACTGATGTATGCCTGCCGCAGTTATACCAAACAGTGTTTACACATGTCGACAGCCTTACGAAGGACAAACATCACATCAATCAGTTTCACAAGAGGGATAATGCCAAGAACATTGTAAAGGCCATGAGGGATGCGATCAACCCAGCCTGCCGTGCATGGCTCATACACTCCAGCTCGCCGTGGCCAAGGGAGCATCGGTGATATAATAGCCTCTGGAAGACACATCGGTCATTTCAAACACTCCCAGTTTGCCTACTCCTGACTTCAAAGTATTCAGAAACAACTTGGCCAGCCTATTAAGAGGCTACAGCAAGATGTACCTACCAGGTAGAACAGTACTTTATTTATGCTACAGAGTCTGCTGGAACAGAAACGTGCCCTGTGTGCTTATGGAGCTGACTATGACTTGCCTTCCATGTTCACCGGCAGCCAATGGAAATTGGTGGAAAATATGATTTCTCTACTCACCCCATTTGAAGAGCTCATGCAACAGATCAGCTCATCAACCATATCGGCTGCAGATGTTATACCATCCATCAGAGCTTTAACTCGTCTTCTTGAGAAAACAGCAGAGACTGACCATGGTGTAAAAACTTCGAAAGCCACGTTGTTGGAAGCGGTCCAGAGCAGATTCAGTGACATTGAATCTATGTATGCTGAGTTGTTGGATGAAGATGGGGAACATGGTGGCGGTGACATCAGCAGCTCAACATCATTGCAGATGAACCTCTACCTATCGGAGCCAGTTATCCCATGGAGCGGACAGTCGCTTGTTTTTTGGCAGGACAATAAAAGCCGTTTTCCCGCTCTCACACAAGCAGCACGAGCATACCTCTGTGTACCGTGCACAAGTGTAGATAGCGAGTGACTTTTTAGCACAGCAGGGAATATTGTAGATGAGAAGAGGAACAAGCTGTCTGCCAAAAATGTGGAGATGCTTATATTTACAAAGAAAAATCTGCCATTGATGCTTAAGAAGTAAGCTTTGGGAGATATGAATCTACTAATCTCTATCCCCCCTCTCTCTTTCTCTACCCCACTTTCCCTCTCTCTACTCCTCTCTAAAAGCCAACAAAAACTGCCTGAGCTTTCCAGAACAAAAAGCGGCTACTCCAGAGTTTATCATTGACTCATGATGCAAAAGCCGTCATGACAGTGCAGCTGTGGTTCTGTTAGTGTCAGCTGCGTTTCTTGACATCCCAAAAGATGTGAACTTACAATGGGCCTGGCTTGTTAGGCCTGCCCTGAGAAGTGAGATAAAGTGACATATAGATAGATAGACACAGATATGGAGGTACAAGATTTTTTTTTTCTTGCTGTGCACTTTATTGCCCTAAATAAATCTCCTAAATGCAGAAAAAAATTGAGGGCTGACTGACTTGAATCAATATTTTGGCTATAGCCTTTTTTGTTGCAGTTTTTATAGTCTTAAGTTAAAGTAAATTTATAAAGACTCTGTTCTGTTTTTGTAATATAATCCACAGGAAAGCTATATTTGTTAAGCTCTAGGCTTTTCTCAATAACCCAGCATAGACTGCTATGGTTTAAGTTATGTCTCTAAGAGAGTGTTTCTAAGAGAGGGAGTGGAATATGTTGCACATGTTTCCTGCCAATAAATAAACAGTTGTCAATACATGACCCTTTATCATCTCTTAATTTTAGTACTTAATATACATTGTTGTTAAGAATAGTTAAATAAAGAAATAATGCTACATGATAAATAGAAGGCTTCAAATTGACCCTGTGGTCGGTATCGGCCGATACTGCTTCCAGCGATCAGTGATCGGCCCCAAAATCCTGATCGGAGCACCTTAGTGCAAGGAAACAAAACTGCAATGCTCCTGTTAGTTTAGCAGGTGTTTGACTGTAACCAGAGACGTCTCCTAGCAACCCAACTCTTAAACAATGCTGCAATGCTAGCATTTGTGCTACAGGTGTACAATTATCAAAAGAGTTTAATTTACTGTGTTTTACACACGTGTTTCTGCAGGCGTTTGTAAAACAAGCTTTAATATCATGTAGTGTAAGAACTTATTTATCGATATTATTTGATAAAACTGAATGCTTATCACTTACTTTGTATATCTCAGAGTGCCGACATGTTTGTGTGACGTCACAAACCTGCATCACGGAGAAATCTTAGTTGAAAATTTCCGCACGAGTTTGCCAGTTGGAATTCCGACTTCAAGTGGCGTTCTATTGCACTTTTCCTAGTAGGAAGTTGGAAAATCCGATTTTCTGAGCTGAATGGAACACAGCATTAATGTCGGAAGGGCAACAGTTCCTCAGACAGGATTGGTCAAAAGTGCTTTTAAAGGGGTAGTCCTCCCAAAAATTTTAATTCAATCATTGTTCACATACTCACCCCTGTGTTGTTATAACCCAATATGACTTTCTTTTTCTTAAGACAAAGGAATTGTGAAAACAATGTGCACAGTGATGTCAAACAGTGGCAGTTTATGGTGACCACATCTTCAAGCTTCAAAAGGATGCAAAAGTATAATTCAAAAGTCTAATAAATTAACCCGTGAGACTCATGATTGTTATGAAAACATATGATAAGGTTTGGTGCGAAACAAACCTAAGTCTACTGTATTATTTAGTAAAACTGTTGACCGACCGTTGCTCTTCTCTGCACGTTCATGAGACTGCACGAGATCAGTAGTTCATGCAGCCCGCTGGTGAAATGGGGCGTTCAAGCGAAAACGTATTTTGTTTATCTAAAAACAGGTCCGCCACAGCAACACTAAAGAACAGAACACAGCTGCACACAAACCAGAAAACCGAACTAACAAAACATTTCTGAAGAGTCTGTAGTCCAAGAATAGATGCATTTATATGCCCAGCCTAATTTTTTTTTTAACTGGAATATTTAATCAAACAGAGATAGACTAGGCAGGAATGTCTGTCACTCCATTCTGAACCTCCGGCTGAAGAGAGCAATACCTCAGCGAAACATTCGGTAGGTGTGATATTCTCGACCAAAATCAAAAAGCAAAAGTAGTTTGTAACCGTCTCATGATATGCTGGCTTCAATATACTGTTATGAGAAAGTTTTTGGACCGGTACCAGTTCACAGTGGGCAGGGTTACCCAGCGCAATGCCAAAAATAGAAACCAAGCCTCACAGCCTTGTTTTCATTCCCATTATAAATCAAAGATGGCGCCAGCGTGAACAAGGTCTATGACAGAATGTACTGTCGCTCGTCATGACTTGTTAATACAAAAACTCTAATTAACATAGAAAATATACCTTTTATCATGTGTCGTTTGCCATCAGGTTAGGAACCGGTTTGACTGAGGCTGCCTTCAGCCTCCTCTGTCTATGGCTGTGTCCAAAAACTGGAAAATGCTGCCTTCGTTGGCTGTATACAGAGGTATGATGAAAATAAGGTGCTCTTCAAACTTTCCTGAGACCAGGGGCCGGTTGCACCAGCTATACATATGTTAAAACTTAGCCTATTTGTGGCGTAAATGGGCACTAAGTCACAATTTACGCACTACTAAATATTTGAGCGTTGCACCATTAAACTTAAGTAGAATGCAACCCTACGTACAAACTAAATATTTACGGAAGCCTTCGACCAGGAGTAATGGATGGAATAAAAAAGCATACTGATATTTTATGACATCAATGAGCTCATGTTTTGCGTGACAGGCATCAATCCTTTTGACATACATTATGATGTTGACATTTACACTCACATTCACAAGAGAGAAAACAAAAACTTTGAAGCAGCTCTTCAGCATGAAACTGATCTAACGTGCAGTTTTCAGTGTGTCAAGTTTCAACATATTCAAAATATATATAGGATATTAAAATGAATAAATGTCTATTTTCCCAGCCTGTTGTATTAGTATTATTTATCACCCCTTATTTATTTTAGATACAGTTTCTATATATTGTTATTTACACAGGGCAAATATACTATTTATCAAATCTTCTTATATTACCTATCGTATTTTAATGGGGATATAATTTATTACAGATGACAGTTACCTGAGCAAACAAGGTTTGAACATCAAGCATAACACGATCAAACTGAAATTCACAGCTTTTTAACACTTCTGTGTACAAATTTGAAGGCTGCTTATTGGATAATACAGGTAATCGTCATATTATGTGACTACGCATTACTTTGAGAACGTAAGACCTACTAGTTAAGTCTTGCCTTAAGAACAGGTGGTGCAACCAAATTAAGCACTGACTTAGTCACAAACTAACTAGTAGTTACTAAGCCCTTAGTGTGAACTTTACGTCCCAACTTACGCACAGCTGGTTCAACCCCTACCCTGTTCTTTAGTTTTTCTGGGGCGGACCTGTTTTTAAATTTTTGGGTGAACTATCTCTTTAAGGCGGGGCTTAGCGAAGGGTCAATTTGAAGAACAAGCCATATCCCAGACATTTTAGCTAATTTTGAAATTCCGACCGGACGTATCCGAAAAAGAGAACATGTCCGAGAAAAAGAGGACGTATGCTCACCCAACCTTTAATGATTATATCTCCTCCAGCACCTCCATTGCCCCCGTCCGGACCGCCCCACTCTTTCCTAGGCTCACTGTGGAACGTGGAGGCGCCGTCACCCCCTGATCCCGCTATAAGCCTCACCCGGCGATGATCCACAAAATACCGGCTCTGCGAGGAGACACAGGGCAAGAGATCAGTGTCAACTCTCTCTCTCTCTCTCTCTCTCTCTCTCTCTCTCTCTCTCTCTCTCTCTGTGTGTGTGTCGCACAAACCATTTTCTTCTCTGTTGTTGTCGTGTGTTTGTGTCTGTGGAGCATCACAGTCCTGCTGCACAGATTCACGAGCCTCATGATGCCCTTTAACTAGAAATATTATTGATTGTATGACGACTGATTGACAGAAATATGACCTAATTGTAAATATGATTAACGCCGCTGATTTTTGTGGTTAAAACAGTTGAAAATAGTATGAGCGTTGGGTTTTATTTCACCTTATCAGCGTGTATAAATACATAAAAGAAAACGTAAACAATTAGGCTAACTAAAATAAACTAATCTCTGAATCAGTACCGCTGTGCTAAACTGAAATGGCATTTAATGGTCGTTTCTCTTTATGTCATCATACACACGCGCGTAGGTACGGCAGCCGCAGAGGCTCAACAATATAAATTCTTCTTCCGTATTTTATGGCGGGTGGACCACCTTTGATGTATATCGCCACCTGAAGGGCTAGTGCAATCCGCATGGAAAATGTATTCTACCGTAACTCTGCTCTATAATATTAATGTGGAGATGTGATACTGTGCTCCAAAAATAAATAAATGACGATCCCCTCCAAATGAGGTCAACGCCGCTGCGTGTTCTGCCCCATTACCCAGGCTAGACCTTAACACCTCTGGTTGTTCATCAGTACTATGTGGATACACATACAACTTTTAATATGTCATCCCTAATCTACTCTTAACATGAGTTTGTATATTGTCATCACTGACCCAACTGAACCCTGAAATTGCCCTCATCAGATTAATAATTTTCTTACTTTTGGTTTGTACTAATGTGTTCTCCAGATATAACTATTTTCAAACCACAGCCCCAGTTATTTAAAAACACTTACCCTTTCTCATGAGCTCACATACAAGAAGAACTTAATCTCTTTTGATAGTATAGACCTATTTTTCTTTGAGAAACATATACTACAAGATTTAATTATTGACATTGTAAAACCCCATTTAAGCAACCATTTCTCCAGTCAACGATGCTTTTTGAAGAGCAGCACTAACATACAGTATTTTATATTCCTTCTTCTTTTCCACACAGCCCCATCATCAGCATATAAAGCAGCCCCTATACCAGGTCCCACATTATCATATATATAATTTATCATTATACAGGTATTTAATGGCATCAGGCTGATAACGCTATACCCTGCAGTACCCCACAGCCTACATCATATGATGATCTTACTTTAACTTTTAAAGATCTGCCTGATAGGAACTGGTATGATCCAAATATACAGTCTTCCACCACACATTGCATAATTTAATGAGTAAGCCTTCTCTACGCACTGCATCATATGCTTTTTCTACGTCGAAGTGTACTGCAGCCAGCCATCATTTCCTTATTAGCCATAGCCTTTTCAATTTCATTGATGAATTTTGTAAGTGCATCTGTTGTTGATCTTCCCTTCCTAAAACCACACTGACGATAACCAAGTAAACCTCTACTCTCTAGAAAAAAAAAAGGATAGTCTACATACAATCATTTTCTCCGTAAGTTTGCATAGATTTGACATAAGTGTGAAAGGTCTGTTGCAGGGCCTTGGGAAGATGATTTAAGTTGGGGTGCTGTAGCGGGAGGTGCATTTTTGTGTATACATGGGTTTTTAAGGGCAAGAATAGCATTCTGAAATGCTATACTTCTCACCACAATTGTATAGAGCGGTTATCTGAGTTACCGTAGACTTTGACAGTTCTGACCAGTCTGGCCATTATCTGTTGACCTCTCTCATCAACAGGTGTTTCCGTCCACAGAACTGCCACTCACTGGATGTTTCTGGTTTTTGGCACCATTTGGAGTAAACTCTAGAGACTGTTGTGTATGAAAATCCCAGGAGATCAGCAGTTACAGAAATACTCAAACCAGCCCGTCTGGCACCAACAATCATCCATGCGATTATCTAATCAGCCAATTGTGTGGCAGCAGTGGAGTGCATAAAATCAGGCAGATATGGATCAGGAGCTTCAGTTAACATTCACTTTAACCATTAGAATGGGGAAAATTTTTTATCTCAGGGATTTGGACCATGGCATGATTGTTGGTGCCAGACTGCTGATCTCCTGGTATTTTCACGCACAACAGTCTCTAGAATTTACTCAGAATGGTGCCAAAAACATCCAGTGAGCGGCAGTTCTGTGGAAGGAAATGCGTTGTTGATGAGAGAGATCAACAGAGAATGGCCAGACTGGTTCGAACAGACAGTTTAACTAAGTCTACGGTAACTCAGATAACCGCTCTGTACAACTGTGGTGAGAAGAATAGCATCTCAGAATGCTATTCTGAGATGTGGGTTGACGCTGTTTTGGTAGCTCAAGGGGACCTACAAAATATTAGACAGGTGGTTTTATAGTTACCACTGAGATTATCAATGTTACTGCAAGGTTCTTCAACAGGGGGTCCGTAAATTACTGTTTGATCCACCACCGGCACTCGTAATAATCACTCGCACGCGAGTGAGAGACGGTACCGCCGCTCCCTATACACATATTACGCAGTCTGCATAGGGCACCAACTCCATGGGGAGCACCAGAAACATCACCGGCTGCCCTTACTCGCACGTTATTCAAGGACCCGGTAGTAGTCGCGGAACACAAATGATCACATCGTGCTCGCACTTGATCCTCACACTTGCACGTCCCTGGCGAGAGAGGAGTATGTATTTTAGTCCATCCACATTCTGAAGCCCCTCGAACCTGCATGCCAAATCTTCCTCTTGCAGTAATCCTTCTTCATATTTATTTTATTTTGATATGAACTAAATGGAACACCGAACATTGTTAAAGTTTGACAAAATTAGCCCATCGGCCATGCTCATTACGAGCCGCTCATAACGCAACGTATATCATGTTAAGCAGCGCTGCAGTAGAGGGTTCCTTAAGTAAACGCATCTGCTATGCTTTTTTATGTGGTATACGAATGTCAGCCTACAGTTTCTTGTATTATTAGTTGCTTTTTGCTTTCAGAACAATAGCCTATACTTACTTAATATACAGTATAGACCTATGTATATGTAATATGTCTAAATATATAGTTACCACTGAGATTATCAAGCTGCCATAGGCTACACTGACGGTGACTGTCAAATCAACATAATTAAAGGTGCACACAGTCATTTTGTCCTCATTACAACATTTTCCTTCTACGGAAATTAACTGTAATTTTGAAACTTATGTATAAAATTGATCACTAACATGAGATGAAGACTCCAGGTATAGGCCTATCAGTAACCTTATAAAAGTTTTTTTATTCTGCATGGACAGTCTGTCTTTCTGTATGTCTGTATGTTTATCTGTCTATTGTTTTCTTTTCTTTTTTCTTTTTTTTTTGTTTTTTTTGGAGGGGGTATGGCACAGTGATTAAAAAGGAAAATTAAAAATAGCACTTCATGTCAAAAAGGTTGCAGACCTCTGCTATATTTAATTTAATAATTATTTTAATGGATTTGCAATGTTAACATCATAAAATATGTACATACAATAATATGGTACCATACACTTTTTTTATAGGCATAAAATGCAACACTCAATTTTCAGACAATATGCAACGGGGTCCCTGCTCTGTCTCTCTACATACCAAGGGGTCCTTGGCCTGAAAATGGTTGAGGACCCCTGTGTTACTGCAACAATCACAATTAATGAACGAGTGCAGTCGTTCTATTTTTCTGAGATGTATTCTTGACTGTACAACAGGTAATAGGCAACAAGTCACAAAGCTAATGAACAATTCTCTCTCAAAATATTTCCCTCACTTCTATGGCATCCCTTTAGGCTTAAAAATATGACTTTGCATCACGCACTCATCTCACTGAATGTCATGTCTGCGTCTCTTAAACGTGACGTCTGCGTGTATACAATATTATAGTGCCACAATATTTTTTGTGTGTCCTAAGAATGACCCCATACATATATGTCCCAAATTTGGTGACAATATCTGATTCTGTTCAAGAGTTTTAACCGTTTTAGTAAAAGTGGCCACGCCCATTATGTACGTTTTGGCATACTGTTTTAAGAAGAATCAATATTTCAAAATTGCTTTGATACCTTTTCATTTTAGGACTCCAGAGAATCTTTCTGCACTGGTTTGGTTCCGATCAGGTGAACGGCCTAGGACTAGTTCAAAAAAGTATTTTATTTAAATAATCTCAAGTATTTATTGAATGTTTTATTTCACACCAATGGTACTTAGGTAAACTTGTTCAGAATGAGGAGATCTACAATATGGTATAATATGGTTTCTTTTTTAAACACAGCATTATGTACAATGATTTACACACATGTTAAACGCGATAGCACCTCCCAGTGGCCTTTTTTTTCTAATTCTGCACAGACCTCTTGGGCCAAGAGACAAATAGGCCTACCAGGTTTCGTTTCAAAGACCTGCATTCAAAAGTCAATCGGACCAACGGTTCAATAGTTAGAGCCATTTTTAGTTTTTTAATTATTATAGTGCCACCAAGAGGCAAAAATGTGAAATAATTTTGGTGTGTCCTCAGAATGAGCCCATACATGCCTGTACCAAACTTGGTGATAATACCTCAATCCGTTCAAAAGTTAAAACCATTTTAGTAAAATGGACACACCCACTATGAACGTTTTGGCGTACCGTTTGACGATAAATCAGCATTTCAAAATTCCTTTGATAACTTTTGATATTGAGACTGTACTGAATCATTCTGAACTGGCTTGGTTCCGATTGGGCAAACGGCCTAGGAAGAGTTAGTTTTGAATTGTTTTAAATAATCCAAAAGAGCGGGAAAACGAAGGGGCGGAGCAAAAATTTGACAGTTGCAAAACCCTTTGTCATGGCATAAGGAAACACAGGAAAAAACTATTTTGTTTTTAGCCCTTACGATTCAAGAATTATGGCCCAAAATGTGATTTTTGTTTTTTTTTGTACACAATAGCGCCACCTAGTGTCCGATGGATGTGTCTGTACGCCTGAGTAGTGGGGACGATTTGGAACCATTCTGCCAATTCTGAGGTCTCTATGACCTACGATCTCTGATGCCCAGAGCAGAGGCATAAGAAATTTTTTTTTTTAATATTAAAATGCCACCAAGAGGTGGAGATGCACAATTGTTTTTGTGTGTCCTTAGAATGACTCCATACATACACTATATTGCCAAAAGTATTCGCTCATCTGCCTTTAGACACATATGAAATTAAGTGACATCCCATTCTTAATCCATAGGGTTTAATATGACGTCGGCCCACCCTTTGCAGCTATAACAGCTTCAACTCTTCTGGGAAGGCTTTCCACAAGGTTTAGGAGTGTGTTTATGGGAATTTTTGACCATTCTTCCAGAAGCGCATTTGTGAGGTCAGACACTGATGTCGGACGAGAAGGCCTAGCTCGCAGTCTTCGCTCTAATTCATCCCAAAGGTGCTCTATCGGGTTGAGGTCAGGACTCTGTGCAGGCCAGTCAAGTTCTTCCACACCAAACTTGCTCATCCATGTCTTTATGGACCTTGCTTTGTGCACTGGTGCGCAGTCATGTTGGAACAGGAAGGGGCCTTCCCCAAACTGTTCCCACAAAGTTGGGAGCATGGAATTGTCCAAAATCTCTTGGTATGCTGAAGCATTCAGAGTTCCTTTCACTGGAACTAAGGGGCCAAGCCCAGCTCCTGAAAAACAACCCCACACCATAATCCCCCCTCCACCAAACTTCACAGTTGGCACAATGCAGTCAGACAAGTATCATTCTCCTGGCAACCGCCAAACCCAGACTCGTCCATTAGATTGCCAGATGGAGAAGCGCGATTCGTCACTCCAGAGAACACGTCTCCACTGCTCTAGAGTCCAGTGGCGGCGTGCTTTACACCACTGCATCCGACGCTTTGCATTGCACTTGGTGATGTATGGCTTGGATGCAGCTGCTCGGCCATGGAAACTCTTGAGCTAATCTGAAGGCCACATGAACTTTGGAGGTCTGTAGCGATTGACTCGGCAGAAAGTTGGCGACATCTGCGCACTATGCGCCTCAGCATCCACTGACCCCGCTCTGTCATTTTACGTGGCCTACCACTTCGTGGCTGAGTTGCTGTCATTCCCAATCGCTTCCACTTTGTTATAATACCACTGACAGTTGACTGTGGAATATTTAGTAGCGAGGAAATTTCAAGACTGGACTTGTTGCACAGGTGGCATCCTATCACAGTACCACGCTGGAATTCACTGAGCTCCTGAGAGCGGCCCATTCTTTCACAAATGTTTGTAGAAGCAGTCTGCATGCCTAGGAGCTTCATTTTATACACCTGTGGCCATGGAAGTGATTGGAACACCTGAATTCAATTATTTGGATGGATGAGCGAATACTTTTGGCAATATAGTGTATGTGTACCAAATTTGGTGACAATATCTGATTCTGTTAAATAGTTATAACCATTTTAGTAAAAGTGGCCACACCCATTACGAATGTTTTGGCACACCGTTTGACGATAAATTAAAATTTTAAAATTCTTTTGATAACTTTTATTTTTGGGACTCCAGAGAATCTTTCTGCACTGGTTTGGTTCCAAACAGGCGAACGGCCTAGGACTAGTTCAAAAAAGTAATCCTGGATTAACTGCAGAAGTTCACATAGATGCAATTGTCCTTGTTAGTTGGCTGATGAAGGGTTTTGTTGGCAATTAATTGATAGTCCATGTATTCCATTTCAAAAGTGTAGTCCATATTTAGACCGAGGTGATGCAGAGTTCAGTTAGGTGTATCGCAGTTCAATCTGGCTGGTAATTTCGTTGAGGTCTATCCTAAATCCAAGGTTCAGGCAATGGCATATGAAGTATCCCATGTCTTTATGGTTGGAGTTGGCATCAGTTCATCCTCTGAAGTCCATCGTAATAGACCGAAGTGATGTTTAGCTGGCACCGGCTGCTATTAGTCATCATCACACAGCGATACGTAGCAGTGGAGTCCAACACCAAGCAGGAATAGAGCTGGATCCAGCCAGTTCTGGTGACCTCAGGAGAGGAGTCCTGAGGTTGAGAGAGCGAAACAAATAAAAGAATATTAGCATAGATGCCATTCAATTTATTACAGAGTTATAGATCATGATCATTGTTTCTGGTTCCGGCAGACCTAACTAAAGCAGCCTAATTGTAAGTTGAAGGATAAATTAGGTGTATGCCTGGCTAAATAGTTAGTCTTTAGTCTAGACTTAAACTTAGTGAGTGTGTCTGCATCTCGAACAGTGTTAGGGAGACCATTCCATAGTTTAGGAGCCAAATATGAAAAGGATCTACCTCCTTTTGTGAATTTTGATATTCTAGGAACTATTAACAGGCCAGAATTTTGCGATCATAATAAACGTGATGGAATATAGCGTGGTAGTTAACAGAATTTTGAAATTAATACGAAATTTAACAGGTAGCCAATGTAACGATGATAAAATGGGGCTAATATGATCATATATCTTGGTTCTCGTCAGCACTCTGGCTGCTGCATTTTGAACCAATTGAAGTTTATTTATTGATCTTGTTGGACATCCTCCCAGTAATGCATTACAATAATCTTGTCTTGAGGTCATGAACGCATGAATTAGATTTTCCCTATCTATAGGGAGAGATTGTAGCAGGTAATTTAATTTTGGAATACAGTTCAATCATAGATAAATGTAATGAAGCCCACCTGCCCACATCGTTCAAAAACCTTTTTATTAAAGGGTCAAAATTAACTCTAACTAAATCACAAATTTGCTGGGAATAAAATACCCAAATACTTAATGCCCTGTTTGGGCCACTGGAAAGCGCCCGGCTGAAAAGCCGTTTCCGGGCAGTACGCTGTCAGAGCCAAAACTTCGGATTTAGACCAGTTAATTCTGTATCCTGTGAACTTAGAAAAGGAATTATTAATTCTGTGGAGGCAAGGCATAGATCTAGTAGGGTCGTAGATGAATAATAAAATATCATCTGTGTAAAGCAAAAGTTTATGTGCCACACTTCTCTCCATCAACCCTGGAAAATCATCTTCCTTTCTTATCGTGGCTGCTAATGGTTCCAGGGCAAGACAGAACAATAATGGGGAAAGAGGGCAACCCTGCCGGGTGCCCCTATCCAGAGTAAAATAATCTGAAATTAATCCATTTGTTTGTATCGCTGCTACCAGGTGTCTATAAAGTAACTTAATCCATCCAATAAAAGTATTCCCGAACCCATACATTTCCAAAATCTTAAAAAGATAATCCCATTCTACCATATCAAATGCATTTTCGGCATCAAGTGAGATGGCAGCGGTCTGATCATTCGCCACCGACCACATGATATTGATGAAACACCTAATGTTATCAAAACAGCTATAGCCCCGAATAAACCCCATCTGATCTAAACTCAGCAAAAAAAGAAACGTTCTCTTACTTTCAACTGTTTTTATTTTAAGCAAACTTAACATGTAAATATTTGTATGAACATAAAAACATTCAACAACTAAGACATAAACTGAACAAGTTTCACAGATGTGACTAACAGAAATGGAATAATGTGTCCCTGAACAAAGGGGGGGTCAAAATCAAAAGTTACAGTCAGTATCTGGTGTGGCCACCAGCCGCATTAAATACTGCAGTGCATCTCCTCCTCATGGACTGCACCAGATTTGCCAGTTCTTGTTGTGAGATGTTACCCCACTCTTCCACCAAGGCACTTGCAAGTTCCCAGATATTTCTGGGGGGAATGGCCCTAGCCCTCTCCCTCTGATCCAACAGGTCCTAGACATGCTCAATGGGATTGAGATCCGGGCTCTTCGCTGGCCATAGCAGAACACTGACATTCCTGTCTTGCAGGAAATCACGCACAGAACGAGCAGTATGGCTGGTGGCATTGTCATGCTGGAGGGTCATGTCAGGATGAGCCTGCAGGAAGGGCACCACATGAGGGAGGAGGATGTTTTCCCTGTAACGAACAGCGTTGAGATTGCCTGCAATGACAACAAGCTCAGTCCGATGATGCTGTGACACATCGCCCCAGACCATGACGGACCCTCCACCTCCAAATCGATCCTGCTCCAGAGTACAGGCCTCAGTGTAACGCTCATTCCTTCGACGATAAACACGAGTCCGACCATCACTCCTGATGAGACAAAACCACGACTCATCAGTGAAGAGCACTTTTTGCCAGTCCTGTCTGGTCCAGCGAAGGTGGGTTTGTGCCCATAGGCAACGTTGTTGCCAGTGATGTCTGGTAAGAACCTGCCTTACAACAGGCCTACAAGCCCTCAGTCCAGCCTCTCTCAGCCTACTGCAGACAGTCTGAGCACTGATGGAGGGATTGTGCGTTTCTGGTGTAACTCAGGCAGTTGTTGTTGCCATCCTGTACCTGTCCCGCAGGTGTGATATTCTGATGTACCAATTCTGTGCAGGTGTTGTTACACTTGGTCTTCCACTGCAAGGATGATCAGCTGTCCTTCCTGTCTCCCTGTAGCACTGTCTCAGGCATCTCACAGTACGGACATTGCAATTTATTGCCCTGGCCACATCTGCAGTCCTCATGCCTCCATGCAGCATGCCTAAGGCACATTCACGCAGATGAGCAGGAACCCTGGACATCTTTCTTTTGGTGTTTTTCAGAGTCAGTAGAAAGGTCTCGTTAGTGTCCTAAGTTTTTATAATTGTGACCTTAATTGCCTACCGTCTGTAAGCTGTTAGTGTCTTAACGACCGTTCCACAGGTGCATGTTCATTAATTGTTTATGGTTCATTGAACAAGCATGGAAAACTTTGTTTAAACCCTTTACAATAAAGATCTGTAAATTTTGTAAAAATCCAAATAACTTATCTTTAAAATACAGTCTCCTGAAAAAGGGACGTTTCTTTTTTTGCTGAGTTTATATGTATAAGAGATGTCTTAATAGGTTAGCCAAAATTTGTAACAATATTTTAACGTCTAGCTTGATCAGGGGAATTGGACGGTAACTCTTACCCTCGCTTGGATCTTTGTCCTTTTTAAGAATCAGACTGATCTGGGCTTGTGTCATGGTTGGCAGAAGCTTTCCATTCTTTAATGATTCCGTGTAAACTTCTAGCAAGAGTGGAGCCAGTTCTGTAGCATGAGATCTAAAAAATAAGCCATCTGGCTCCGGAGCCTTGCCTGTAGGCATGGCCTTAATTACTTCATCAAACTCCTCCAAGTTTATCTCAGATTCAAGAGAATTTTTTTGCTCAGCCGACAGTTTAGGAAGTTCTAATGGTTCCACAAAGTTTCTAATATCCTCTTCAGTAGACGAAGATGTGGAACAATAAAGATCAAGAATTCTTTAAGAGCCTTATTAATATCAGTGGCCGAGGTAAATATTTAACCACTAGCAGGGAATGGTAGACTTAGATATATATAAAAATATATATTGTAGAGTAAATCTTATGGACTGATGAAAAAATGTATTGTCCCTACTAGATGGGTTCAAATGTCTCCAAATATTTATAATACCAAGATTTTTACACATCCTGTGAAGCGTCAATGTTGCTCTAGGGGGCTTGCACACTTTTGCTTCACTATGATCAAGAACTGAGTCCATCAAAAGATTAAAGTCTCCTCCCAATATTATATCGTGAGGGGTGCCAGCAGCCCTCAACATCCCTTCAAGATCTATAAAAAAGCCCTGATCATCGATGTTGGGTGCATAAATATTAGCCAAAATAAGACTTTGTCCCTGAATTTCAGCTAAAACAATAATGACTCTTCCTTATTTATCTTTACTCTGTTTGAGACATTTGAATTGTAGATGTTAACTTGTCACTGTAATGACTCCCCTGCTCTTCAAATCAAATCAAATCAAATCACTTTATTGTCACACAGCCATATACACAAGTGCAATGGTGTGTGAAATTCTTGGGTGCAGTTCCGATCAACATAGCAGTCGTGACAGTGATGAGACATATACCAATTTACAATAACATCAAATTAACACAACACAATTTAAACATCTGTTATACACATAATTACACTCAACAATATACAAATATAACATACACTGTACAGTATACAATACGCTTTTTTTTTTTTTTTTACTATATAGATACACATTATTCAATAAAAATTAAAAATTAAAATATATATAAAAAAAAGTATATATATATATATATATATATATATATATATATATATATATATATATATATATATAGAATGTACAGTATTGTACTGTATTGACATTCAGGCTGTCGGTTGATAGTCAGTTGTTAAGAGAGACATAATATAATAATAATAATATAATTTATGACAGTCCGGTGTGAGATAAAAGAGTAATAAAGTGCAGGGCTGATGTATTTTGATCGTGGGAGATCAAAAGTTCAAAAGTCTGATTGCTTGGGGGAAGAAGCTGTCATGGAGTTGGCTGGTGCAGGTCCTGATGCTGCGATACCGCCTACCTGATGGTAGCAGTAAGAACAGCCCATGGCTCGGGTGGCTGGAGTCTCTGATGATCCTCCGAGCTTTTTTCACACACCGCCTTGTATATATTTCCTGGAGGGAGGGAAGCTCACCTCCGATGATGTGTTTGGCAGTTCGCACCACCCTTTGCAGTGCTTTACGGTTGTGGGCGGTGCTATTGCCGTACCAGGCGGAGATACAGCCAGTCAGGATGCTCTCCACAGTGCAGGTGTAGAACCGTGTGAGGATGTGGCGGTTCATTCCAAACTTCCTCAGCCGTCTCAGGAAGAAGAGGCGCTGATGAGCCTTCTTCACAACGACTTCAGTGTGGACGGACCATGTGAGTTCCTCAGTGATGTGGACACCCAGGAACTTGAAGCTGCTGACTCTCTCCACTGGTGCTCCATTGATGGTGATGGGACTGTGTTCTCTGTCTTTTCTTCTGAAGTCCACCACAAGCTCCTTTGTCTTACTGACGTTGAGGGAGAGGTTGTGCTCCTGACACCAGTGTGTCAGAGTGTGCACCTCCTCTCTGTAGGCTGTTTCATCATTGTCAGTGATCAGACCTACCACCGTCGTGTCATCAGCAAACTTAATGATGGCATTGGAGCTATGTGTTGCCACACAGTCATGTGTGTACAAGGAATAAAGTAGTGGGCTGAGAACACAGCCCTGTGGGGCTCCAGTGTTGGGGATCAGTGATGAGGAGATGTTGCTGTCTATTCTAACCACATGGCGTCTGCTTGACAGGAAGTCCAGGATCCAGCTGCACAGCGAGCTGTTTAAGCCCAGAGCCCAGAGTTTCTCATCTAGCTTGGAGGGCACTATGGTGTTGAATGCTGAGCTGTAGTCTACAAACAGCATTCTCACATAAGTGTTCTTTTTTTCCAGGTGGGAGAGAGCAGTGTGTATTGTAGATGCAATGGCATCATCAGTGGAGCGGTTGTTGCGGTAAGCAAACTGCAGCGGGTCAAGATTTAGTGGCAAGACAGAGCAGATATAATCTCTGATTAGTCTCTCAAAGCATTTGCTGATGATGGGGGTCAGAGCAACAGGATGCCAGTCATTTAAGCAAGTTATTTTTGATTGCTTTGGAACAGGCTCAATGGTGGATGTTTTAAAGCATGTGGGGACTACAGACAAAGAGAGGGAAAGGTTGAAGATGTCCGTAAAAACACCAGCCAGCTGGTTCACGCACGCTCTGATGACGCGGCCCGGAATGCCGTCTGGGCCCGCGGCTTTGCGGATATTCACCCGTCGGAAGGATCGGGTTACATCCGCTACAGAGACGGAGAGTGAACTAACCTCTGTAGCTTCAGCCGCGAGAGCTCTCTCCGCAAGGGCGGTGTTATTTCCCTCGAAACGAGCATAAAAAGTATTTAGCTCATCCGGTAGAGAGGCAGCGGTGTTCATGGCGGAGTTTTTATTCCCTTTAAAGTCCGTGATGATGTTAATTCCCTGCCACATGCTTCTAGAGTTGGTGGTGTTAAACTGTCCTTCAATCTTGCTCCTGTACTGGCGTTTTGCTGTTTTGATAGTTTTTCGGAGGGCATAACTGGCTTGTTTATGCTCCTCCGCGTTCCCGGAATTAAAAGCGGAGGTCCGCACATTAAGTGCCGCGCGAACATCGCTATTGATCCATGGCTTCTGATTTGGATAGATTCATACAGTTCTGGTTGGAATCACTTCCTCTATGCACGTTCTGATGAAACACATTACGCTATCAGCGTAAAGCTCGATGTCGTCATCAGAGGCGGACCGGAACATCTCCCAGTCCGTGTGATCAAAACAGTCTTGTAGCGTAGAGTCTGATTGGTCCGACCAGCACTGGATCGTTCTGAGGGTGGGTGCTTCCTGTTTCAATTTCTGCCTGTAAGCGGGCAGAAGCAGAATGGAAGAGTGGTCCGATTTGCCAAATGGTGGGCGGGGGAGGGATTTGTAGCCATCCCAGAACGGAGAGTAGCAATGTACCAAAACCCGGTCCCCTCGTGTGTTGAAACTAATGTGCTGGTGATATTTTGGTGCGACTGATTTTAAACTGGCTTTATTAAAGTCCCCGGTCACAATGAACGCGGCCTCAGGGTGCGCGGTTTCTTGCTCACTTATACTCCCATACAGTTCCTTGAGTGCTCGGTCTGTGTCGGCTTGTGGGGGAATGTACACAGCAGTGATAATGACCGTTGTGAATTCCCTCGGTAGCCAGAATGGTCGACACAGAAGCATAAGAAATTCCAGATCAGGAGAACAGAAAGACTTGATGGAATGTACGTTCCTCTGATCACACCAGGATTTGTTGATCATAAAACATACACCACCTCCTCTAGTTTTACCTGAGAGGTCTTTCGCTCTGTCCGCTCGGTGCATGGAGAACCCCGCGGGTTCAATGGCTGAGTCTGGAATCTCCGCAGACATCCAAGTTTCTGTTAGGCAGATAATGCAGCAGTCCCTCATCTCTCGTTGGAAAGAGATCCGCGCTTTCAGCTCGCAGAGCTTGTTATCCAGAGACTGAACATTTGCCAGTAGAATAGTGGGTAGCGGGGGTTGATTTGCGCGGCGTCTTACTCTGATGAGAACGCCGGCTCTGTTTCCCCTTTTCCTCCTGCGTTTCCGCGGCCGTGCTGCCCAGACAAAGGGCTCCGCTTGCGTGTTTGTAAACAGCGGGTCGGTATTGAGGAATGTGAAGTCCGGTTTTTGGTGTGAGATCGCTGAACCAATGTCCAAAAGTGTTTGTCTGTCATAGACAATAAGGCAGACAACATCCAAGACAAAAAACATAAGAATTGTAAACAAAACAAACAAAACATTGTAATGACTCCCCTGCTCTTACTCGAGCCAGCACTATAAAAAAATGCCCACCCTATATCTTTCCAAATTTTACAGCTTTCTGCGGAGAAAGGTGCATTTCTTGAAGAAACACTATATCATATTTCTTATGTCTAAGAAGAGAAATCTCGAGAAAGCAATAGGCGGCACCAGTACAAAAAAACTTGCAGGTTCCTCAAACTGTTAAGCAGATGTTCAGTGAGCTGGCCCATTCGGCTGCAACATGAGTGTAAGCAAATTACTTACTCCAGTGACTTTGCCAGAAATACTCCACAAAATAAACTCCAGCCGATAGGTGGAATAAGCACAAAGAGCATGTAGATTCATCCACAAAACCGTTCCAAAGATGTGTTGTTTTACAAAATAAACTCCAGCCACTAGACAGAACCAGCACAAAAAGAGCACGCAGAATCTTCAAACAGTCAAGCAAATGTTCAGTGAGCCAGTCCACCCGGCCGCAACGTGAGCAACACAACACGACTCACTCACTCCATTGACTTTATGAAGCACATGGCTTGCTGTGGGCATGTGAATGTTTTACGGCCATCCTTAGTATCTATTCTCAATTTGGCTGGGAATATCAGTGCAAAAGCGACCTTCCGTTAATGTAAAACTTTCTTGCATTCCTTGAATCGATCACGTTTCTCTCTTGTTGAGTTCGCAAAGTCTGGGAAAAAGAAAATGCTGTGGTTCTTCCAAGAAAGCCTTCCTTTACTCCTCACCTCATGTAACACAAGATCTTTATCGGATGATCTCAGAAATTTGGCCAGAATTGATTGGGGCCTGCCTCCCTCAGCGGATCGCCAAGCTGGAACCCTGTGAGCTCGCTCGATTTCCAGCCCGTCCAGGAATTCCACCATATTCTGTCCCTACACTCTCTCCAGGACTCCCACGATACAGACGTTATTCCACTGACTACGGTTTTCCATGTCCTCCAACTTCCCCCAGACACGGTCCAAATTCACCTTGTTTGCTAGTGGATTAGCAGATAATTCCCTCTCCGATGACTACAGATAATCGATCCGTTTCTCGACATCCCCCACTCGTGACCACATCGGTAAATTTCGCCTCCATGGCAGTGATCGGTCGACGTAACACAGCAAGATCCTCCAAGTCAGTGTAAGACTGGCACAAAATTGTCTGCATCACTTCCGGTAAAAGAACTCTGCAAGAACCAATGTCATAAAACCCTCACCCAGAAGACATCTCCACCTGAGACAATTCACCCCACTGATTAGAACGCAAATCACGCAAATCACACTCACATCTGTTCTCTCTCTCTCACCTCAGGTCACTTTTAAGGACACCAAAAAATGGCCAGTTCATGTGACGCCATGCGAGAGACAGACGTGTGAGACACGAGCTCTGCGAACTTTGCTAGTTTTTTAATTATTTTCATGTTGTGATCCGGTAAGATTCGATACACCCAGTTACATACTTGCTCTTTGAGGTAAATATGGCAAAGAAGTCAAAATTCTCAGACTCTGGAGACATTAAAAGACACTTACGTGTTCAAGCTGAGGCCTCTGATGGGACTGTGAGCCGGGGACTCGATTTGGATGGCACTTCGGGAGAAGATATTCAGCGTCAGTTGTCCAACATGTCGGTGATGTTGACGAAGGTTCTTGCTGACTTGGAGGATCTCGCTGTAATACGTCGATCAATTACGGAGATGGAAACAAAATTCTCTGAGTTGTTTACAAGAGTGACAGAAGTTGAAAAACAAATTTATCTTGAGTCATCGGAAAGGGAATTATCCGTTAATCCGCCCATGTCCAAAACAGATTTGGAATTAATTTAGGAAAAACTGGAATATTTCGAAAATATGAGCCAAAGGAATAACATACGTATTGTTGGAATTCCTGAGCATGAAGAGGGCAGAGATATGGTGAAATTCCTGGACGAGTTTTTCCCGAGTCTGCTCGACATAACAGGCTACAAGCTGGAAATTGAACGAACTCGCAGATCTGCTGAGGGAGACAAGCCCCGATCGATTCTGGCCAGATTTCTGAAATCATCCGATAAAGATCTCGTGTTGCACCAGGTGAGGAGTAAAGGGAAGCTTTCTTGGAAGAACCATAATATTTTCTTGTTCCCGGACTTTGCGAATTCCACGAGAGAAATGTGATCAGTTCAAGGAGTGTAAGAAACTCTTACACCAACAGAAGATCGCCTTTGCATTGATGTTCCCGGCCAAACTGAGAATAGAAACGAAGAATGGTCGCAAAGTATTTACTTGTCCAAAACAGGCACTCTCCTTTATAAATACATTGGAGTAAGCCATTTGATGTTTCTTATATTAGTGGACTGACTCGCGGATCAGGGCTCTATTATCTGAGGAAGCTGGGTGCCATTTTTTTTCTTTCTGCGTTGACTCCGCCTAGCGGCTGGAGTTTGTTTTATGGCATGACTCCAAGAAACTTTTGCATTGACTGAAGATTTTTTTTTTCCCGGCCAGATCGAGAATGGACACTTTGGATGACCACAAAATATCTACATGCTCACATAAAAGACGTCTTTTATAAAGTTGACGGGCTGAGTAATTTATGGTGTTTTTTTGTTTTGTTTTTTGCGCGGCCTCTGAGTTAGTTTGGCTCTTGATCATCCAAGGAACCGGGATGCCGGTTTTGTTTTTCGTGCTGCTCTGCCTAACGGCTGGAGCTTGTTTTGTGGAATTACACTACTTCGGGACAGTTGTGGTTAAATATGTTTGTTCGGTTGGCGCTTTCGTGCGTGGGGTTAATGCGCACGTTTTTCTTTATCTTTGTTTTGTTCCGGGGAAAGTGCGGGGTTTGATTGTTTCACTAATGGGGAATGTGGTCTGTGTAATCTTGTTTTTGACATGCTCATTTTTGTTATTTTTTTATTATATCAATATGTCAAATGTTAATGTGAATGGGTTATCTCTCTCCACATGGAATATGAATAGGTTGGGGAACCCCATAAAAAGAAGGAAGGTTATTTCTGTTCTTAAGCACAAGAAATATGATATAGTGTTTCTTCAAGAAACGCTTCTTTCCCCACAGGAAGCTGAAAAATGTGGGAAGATATGGGGTGGACATGTTTTCTTTAGTGCTGGCTCAAGTAAGAGCAGGGGAGTTATTATATTGATAATTAAACATCTACAATTCAAATGTCTCAAACAGATTAAAGATAAATTAGGAAGAGTCGTTGTTTTAGGAGAAATTCAGGGGCAAAGGTTGATTTTGGCTAATATTTACGCACCTAACGCTGATGATCAGGGCTTTTTTATAGATCTTGAAGGGATGTTGCAAGCTGCTGGCATCTCTCATGACATAATATTGGGAGGAGACTTTAATCTTTTGATGGACTCAGTCCTTGAACATAGTGAAGCAAAAGTGTGTAAACCCCCTAGAGCAACATTGACACTTCACAAGATCTGTAAAAATCTGGCGACTTTTGAACCCATCTGGTAGGGATTATACATTTTTTTCATCAGTTCATAAAATTTACTCTAGAATAGATTTTTTTTATATCTAAGTCCCTCATTTCATCTGTTGTTGATTGCTCAATTGGAAATATCTTAGTCTCAGATCATGCCCTGGTGAACTTAGAGATATTGCCACATACAGAGAAAAGGAAATCATATAGTTGGCGCTTTAATGTATCCCTTTTGCAAAATCCTGATTTCCAACAAATGTTAAATACTGAAACCAATGTTTATATGAAGACCAACTGGACCTCAGTATCCTCTGTGGGCGTGGCTTGGGAGGCACTTAAGGTGGTTCTTAGGGGTCGGATCATACAGTATGCCTCATTTATCAAAAAACCAAAGCATGAGAACTTGTGGAGTTGGAAGGAAATATTAAAAGTGCCGAGGCAGAGCTGAAGCGCTGTATGTCATCTGATGGTCTCAGAGAATAGACCCGATTGAAATACAGGTATAATACTATTTTGTTGCAGAAAGTGGAGTTTTGGTTGTTCAGGGCAAGACAGTCATACTTTGAGTCAGGGGACAAAGCAGGGAAGCTCTTGGCTAGATACTGTATATAAAGCAGAGAGAGTCTTTTCTACCATTCCCTCAGTGATATCTGCTGGTGGTGAAATATTTACCTCAGCCATTGATATTAATAATGCTTTTAAAAAATTCTATCTTGATCTCTATAGTTCCACGTCTTCGTCTACTGATGAAGATATTAGAAACTTTGTGGAACCATTAGAACTCCCTAAACTGACGAATGAGCAAAAAAACTCTATTGATTCTGAGATAACCCTGGAGGAACTTGACGAGGTAATTAAGTCCTTACCTACAAGCAAGCCTCCGGGGCCAGATGGTTTTGCTGCTGAATTTTTTAGATCTTATGCTACAGAACTGGCTCCACTTTTGTTAGAAGTTTATACTGAATCATTAAAGAATGGAAAGCTTCCACCATCCATGACACAAGCCCGGATCAGTCTGATTCTTAAAAAGGACAAAGATCCAAGTGAGTGTAAAAGTTACCGTCCAATTTCCCTGATCCAGCTAGATGTAAACATTCTGGCTAAAATTTTGCCTAACCGATGAAGTAAAGTTATGACATCTCTTATACATTTAGATCAGGTGGGGTTTATTCAGGGTCATAGCTCTTCTGATAATATTAGGCATTTCATCAATATCATGTGGTCAGTGGCGAATGATCAGACTCCGGTCGCTGCCATCTCACTTGACGGCAAAAAGGTGTTTGATATGGTAGAATGGGATTATCTTTTTAAGATTTTGGAAATGTATGGGTTTGGGAGTACATTTATTGGTTGGATCAAGTTACTTTATAGACACCCTGTAGCAGCGGTACAAACAAATGGATTAATTTCAGATTATTTTACTCTGGATGGGGCACCCGTCAGGGTTGCCCTCTTTCCCCATTATTGTTCTGTCTTGCCCTGGAACCATTAGCAGCCACGATAAGAAAAGATGATGATTTTCCAGGGGTGGTGGCGGGAGGTATGGTGCATAAGCTTCTGCTTTATGCGGATGATATTTTATTATTCGTCTCTGACCCCACTAGATCTATGCCTTGCCTCCACAGAATTATTAATTCCTTTTCCAAGTTCTCAGGATACAAAGTCAACTGGTCTAATTCTGAAGCTTTGTTTTTGACAGCGTACTGTCCAGTAACGGCCTTTCAGCCAGGCGCCTTCCAGTGGCCCAAACAGGGCATTAAGTATTTGGGCATTTTATTCCCAACAAATTTGTCTGATTTAGTCAGAGTTAATTTTGACCCTTTCATAAAAAGCTTTTCGAGCGATGTAGTCAGGTAGGCTTCATTTCATTTATCGATGATTGGGAAGGTTAATGTTATTAAAATGAACTGTATTCCAAAATTTAACTACTTGCTACAGTCTCTCCCGGTAGATGTCCCCCTCTCTTATTTCAAGCAATTTGATAGCATAGCAAAGTCTTTCATTTGGAGTGGTAAGCGCCCCAGACTACATTTCAATAAATTACATAGACCGATTGACAAAGGTGGGCTAGGCCTACGCAAGATTTTGTTTTATTATTATGCATTCGGTCTCAGACATTTGGCTCATTGGTCGCTTCCACCTGAAAGAGCCCCTCCTTGGTTCTGCATTGAACAAGAACTTCTTGCCCCTATTTTGCCATTGCACAGCCTTTCCATCAAACTAAATAGAGAAGTTAAATCACACCCCATTATTTCACATTTACACTCAGTATGGACAAAAGTGTCCAGAGTGTTTAATTCAGATATTTATCTAAATGTTGCCTCGAGCCTATGGCTAAACCCCAAACTATGCATTAATAAGTCCCCTTTTTGTTGGTCAGAGTGGATTGCGAGGGGGTTAATTCACTCGGAGCGGTGTGATGGGATCCTTTGAAAATCTGGTTCAATATTTTGGGATCCCCAGATCTCAGTTTTTTAGTTATCTTCAGTTACGCCATTTGCTCTGTACTATTTTTGGGAGTAGCATACACCCCCCTAAAGCAGCAGATACCCTAGGAGAGGTGATTTCTGCTTTTGGAAAGGGCCATGAGGCATCAGTGTATTACTCCTTATTAATTCAGAGTCTGGGGGACAGAGTCTCAACCACTCTCAAGAGATTATGGGAGAAAGATTTAAACCTGGAATTGGAGGAGAGAGAATGGGCTAGGATTTTAAAAACATATAAACTGCATCGAGAGATGCAAGGGTTCGCCTTATACAATTCAAGATTTTACATCGGTTCTATTGGACCCCCTCTAAATTGTATAGGCTTGGTCTTAAAGACACACCCACCTGCTGGCGATGCCAGTCAGAGGAAGGAGACATGGCCTATGTTTTTTGGTGGTGCGCTGAGATTCAGGAATTTTGGTTGAAGGTACAGAGTGTTCTGTGTGACGTGTTGGGCATTCGGATTTCGTTTTGCCCCAGACTCTGTGTTTTGGGTGATGGGGCGGTCATCGACGTAGGTGATAAATACATAAACAATTGGGTCCTCACCAGTGCGATGATAGGCAGGCAGATTGTTTTAAGGGGTTGGAAGTCAGTGGGAGCATCCTCAATTCGGGAGTGGTGCGAGGAGATGGGAAGGGTGGCAGCCTTCGAAGAGGTAACATGTAGAAGGCTGGGGATATGGGACACTTTTATTGGGAAATGGGGTAGATATTTGACGTTTTTGGGGGGCTCTCGCAGTGGGTCTGTGGAGAGAGAGGTATAGTTTAGAGTTGTATGTTTATTATAGGTGTATGTGTGTGTGTGTGTGTATATATATGTGTGTGTGTGTGTATGTGTATATGTATGTATGTGTATATATATATATATATATATATATATATATATATATATATATTTATTATATTATATTATTCTCTGTAAATGTGTGTACTTATGAAAGACCACTGGGATGTTCATTTGGGGTCGGGTGGGGTTCTTGATTGGGAAGGGGAAGTAGTGGAAGTTAAAGTTGAATCATTGTATTTATGTTTTGTTTTTCTTTGTTTTGAAAATTAATAAAAATGTTAATCACTAAGGACACCAAAAAACAAAGTTATGACTTATCCTGTTTTATAATGTAAAAGGTTTTCTGATCATACATGTTTGGTATCATTCAAGAGGTCTCAGTGCAACTAGTAAAATGGTCTTATTCCCTTTCAGCAAAGTCAAATCACAAGTAAGATTTAAGAAATTAGTAAAATACTGTATTCTTTCAGAGGCATGACCCCTCCCAGGTCTCTCCCAGACCAGATGCTGTATGCAGATTAGGTGCATTCTTTGTAAACATCAATCAAACACTCAATCACAAGTTTCAGAGGTCTACCTTCAAACCCCTAAATTGTAAACCAAATCCTGGATAACATCAAACACACACATCTGAAATAACAATAGAATCATTTTGGTATTTAAGGAGAGATAACAAAGGAATCAAGGAGTCTGTATTTAGATATCCCACACAATTGCTGTGTGTAGTTTTCTTTACCAGTGCCTCTGTAGCCAGATGACCCACCCAGTAAACATTGTGTGTAGTCTTTCCATTACCAGGTAATTGCATTTTGAATTTCTTATGTTTGGTAAATGTTTGAATGGAATGCAACTTTAATTATTATTATTATGCTTGGTTCACTGATAGCTTTGAGTTTGATTTATTAGTTTAATTGGATTGTTTGAATGTATTACTATTACCTGGTAAATACATTTTTATTATGATTCATTCTAAAGGACTGTTTTCTAGTATATTTCTCATTAACTACAGATCTATGGTCAGAGTTGGCTTAATTAAGCTACTTGAGAAGTAACCCATTAGTTAAGTATGTACTAAAAGGCTAAACGGCGAACCGAGAATCTATAATAGAACTTAGCCAAGTAGAATTAAACGGGAATACCAAGAGTAGGACCAAGAATCTGTAAAACAGAACTTAATTGACTGGGGCTAAACGAGAATCTATATGAACTTAGCCAAATCAGACTAAACGGATAAAGACGAGAATCTATAAGGACTTAGTCTAAAACTTACTAATATATGAAACTGATGAATTTGTAGTTTGTGGAGTGGTGGTGGCGTAGTGGGCTAAAGCACTGAACTGGTAATCAAAATGTAATCAGAAGGTTGCTGGTTTGATCCCCACAGCCACCACTATTGTGTCCTTGAGCAAGGCACTTAACTCCAGGTTGCTCCAGGGGGATTGTCCCTGTAATAAGTGCACTGTAAGTCGCTTTGGATAAAAGCGTCTGCCAAATGCATAAATGTAGTTAAAGGACCTGCGTCTGGCTGGCACTGGACCCAAATAACATTGAAATAACAAATGCAGTCTAGAAGAGAGAATTACTAAAAATAATAAGATACAAAACTTAAATTCAGAGCATAGATACATCAACAAGGTTTTTCATAATTGGAGTAAGATGAAATAAAGAAAAGAATTAATGATAAGATTAATAAAACATGGAACTAAAATCAAATAATCAAAGTATTATTTAATGTCGTGCATGATAAGACAGAACACGCAGGAGACCTTCAGCCATGCCATTGGATACTGTCCTTGGGCCAGTGGGTGATTTCCCCCTTACATCAGCAACGACATTCGTCAGCACTGCCGACATGTTCAACATCTCTCGCCGCAATTCCTGCATCTCTCCAACCAAATCGACTCCCTGGTCCGCAGCCTGGTCAGGGGTGTCTGCCTGAGCACGTAAGTGTCTTTTAATGTCTCTAGAGCCTGAGGATATTGAATTCTTTGACATATTGTCCTCCTAGAACAGTTATGGATCAGAGTGTATCGAATCTCACCGGTTTATGTCATTAAAACGTATTACGCTAGCAAAGTGCACAGAGCTCACCGTTCACACGTCCGATCCTCGCATGGCGTCATGTGACTCTTGTTGATGCTATTTGTTAAAATAAATGTATACATAATATAATATAAATGAATATATATAAACTGGCGGCCAAAAGTTTGGAATAATGTTCAGATTTTGCTGTTTCGGAAGGAAACTGGTACTTTAATTCATCAAAGTGGCATTCAACTGATCACAAAGTATAATCAGGACATTACTGATGTAAAAAACAGCATCATCACTATTTGAAAAAAGTAATTTTTGATCAAATCTAGACAGGCCCTATTTCCAGCAACCATCACTCCAACACCTTATCCTTGAGTAATCATGCTAAATTGCTAATTTGGTACTAGAAAATCACTTTCCATTATTTCAAACACATTTGGTTCATTAAATGAAGCTTAACATTGTGTTTGTTTTTGAGTTGCCACAGTATGCAATAGACTGGTATGTCTTAAGGTCAATATTAGGTCAAAAATGTCAAAAAAGAAACAGCTTTATCTAGAAACTCATCAGTCAATCATTTTTTGAGGAATGAAGGCTATACAATGATTGAAATTAACAAAAAACTGAAGATTTCATACAAAGGTGTACACTACAGTCTTCATAGACAAAGGACAACTGGCTCTAACAAGGACAGAAGAGATGTGGAAGGCCCAGATGTACAACTAAGCAAGAAGATAAGTATATCAAAGTCTCCAGTTTGAGAAATAGATGCCTCACATGTCCTCAGCTGACAGCTTCATTGAATTCTACCCACTCAACACCAGTTTCATGTACAGCAGTAAAGAGAAGACTCAGAGGTGCAGGCCTTATGGGAAGAATTGCAAAGAAAAAGCCACTTTTGAAACAGAAAAACAAAAAGAAAAGGTAAGAGTGGGCAAAGAAAGACAGACATTGGACAGCAGATAATTGGAAAAGAGTGTTATGGATCTTAACCCCATTGAGCTTTTGTGGGATCAGCTAAATTGTAAGGTGCATGAGAAGTGCCCGACAAGTGCTACAGGAAGCATGGGGTGAAATGTCACCTGAGTATCTGGACAAACTGACAGCTAGAATGCCAAGGATCTGCAAAGCTGTAATTGCTGGAGGATTTTTTTATGAGAACACTTTGAAGTAGTTTTTTTTTCAAATTGTAATAGTAATTTTTCACATTATTAATGTCCTGACTATATACTGTGATCAGCTGAATGCCACTTTGGTGAATAAAAGTACCAGTTTCTCTACATAATTCCAATCTGTTCATTATTCCAAACTTTTGGCCGCCAGTGTGTGTGTGTGTGTGTGTGTGTGTGTGTGTGTGTGTGTGTGTGTGTGTGTGTGTGTGTGTGTGTGTATGTATATATACACTATATTGCCAAAAGTATTCGCTCACCCATCCAAATAATTGAATTCAGGTGTTCCAATCACTTCCATGGCCACAGGTGTATAAAATGAAGCACCTAGGCATGCAGACTGCTTCTACAAACATTTGTGAAAGAATGGGCCGCTCTCAGGAGCTCAGTGAATTCCAGCGTGGTACTGTGATAGGATGCCACATGTGCAACAAGTCCAGTCATGAAATTTCCTCACTACTAAATATTCCACAGTCAACTGTCAGTGGTATTATAACAAAGTGGAAGCGATTGGGAATGACAGCAACCCAGCCACGAAGTGGTAGGCCACGTAAAATGACAGAGTGGGGTCAGCGGATGCTGAGGCGCATAGTGCGCAGAGGTCGCCAACTTTCTGCAGAGTCAATCGCTACAGACCTCCAAAGTTCATGTGGCCTTCAGATTAGCTCAAGAACAGTGAGTAGAGAGCTTCATGGAATGGGTTTCCATGGCCGAGCAGCTGCATCCATGCCATACATCACCAAGTGCAATGCAAAGCGTCGGATGCAGTGGTATAAAGCACGCCGCCACTGGACTCTAGAGCAGTGGAGACGCGTTCTCTGGAGTGACGAATCACGCTTCTCCATCTGGCAATCTGATGGATGAGTCTGGGTTTGGCGGTTGCCAGGAGAATGGTACTTGTCTTACTGCATTGTGCCAACTGTGAAGTTTGGTGGAGGGGGGATTATGGTGTGGGGTTGTTTTTCAGGAGCTGGGCTTGGCCCCTTAGTTCCAGTGAAAGGAACTCTGAATGCTTCAGCATACCAAGAGATTTTGGACAATTCCATGCTCCCAACTTTGTGGGAACAGTTTGGGGATGGCCCCTTCCTGTTCCAACATGACTGCGCACCAGTGCACAAAGCAAGGTCCATAAAGACATGGATGAGCGAGTTTGGTGTGGAAGAACTTGACTGGCCTGCACAGAGTCCTGACATCAACCCGATAGAGCACCTTTGGGATGAATTAGAGCGAAGACTGCGAGCCAGGCCTTCTCGTCCAACATCAGTGTCTGACCTCACAAATGCGCTTCTGGAAGAATGGTCAAAAATTCCCATAAACACACTCCTAAACCTTGTGGAAAGCCTTCTCAGAAGAGTTGAAGCTGTTATAGCTGCAAAGGGTGGGCCGACGTCATATTAAATCCTACGGATTAAGAATGGAATGTCACTTAAGTTCATATGCGTCTAAAGGCAGATGAGCGAATACTTTTGCCAATATAGTGTATATTGATAATAATTAAGTTTTTTGCTATTATAATTTAATATCATTATTTACTGAAAAACTTAAGTAGATTGTCTGAAGGTTATATTGTAATGAAGTCATTAACCATTTTTATATATCCTTAAAATTACTTTAAATTAACAAATGTATTTCAAGGCATTAGGTGTTATCTAATTAGGCTTATCTAAGTAGCCTAGTATTTAATATTAGCACAAAAGTCGTTTAGGCTTGTAATTTCGTTGAAATTCTGTGGCAATAGGGCTTTGTTTCTTTTATTGTTGCATTTTTTTTTCTCTGTTCTCTGTCAAAATAAATGAAGTACATTCATTTTGAGTCTGCATTCGTTATTCACACGCACAACTGTTTTATAGCCTTTAAATTAATGTTGGGCAAATGAGGACATAAATTAGGTTAGACTACTGTATGTCCGCACATAGAATAATCATTAAAAGCAAATTCTGGTTACCAGCATACAACTATTGATCCTCGACGTCATCATGACTGACTGACACCGTTCCAAAGTTACATTGTGGCTACAACTCCAGGAATCACTTTTCTGGTTGTCGCAAGGTAATCAGTTACATTGCCACGATGAAAGTTTGGTCATCAGATTACGTTGCAGTTATGTAATGGCCATGTAATTTGGCTAGCTGGGATACCTACTGTATGTATTTACACATATGTGTGTGCGCGCGTGTGTGTGTGTGAGAGAGAGAGAGAATAAAACACTTGCTTCATTCCTTAGGATAGCTCATCTGTTTAGGTATATACAATTTTGTTTAATTAATTTCTGTACCATGCATTAACTTACATCCAGTTAAGGCTTGCCAGCTATGTTTCTGATTTACACGGGACAGTCAATATATTTATAATAAAATAAGTCAAATATATATTTGTGTGTTTTGTTTGTTTGATCTGTCGTTTATTTGTTGTGGTACTGAAATACATGCTTTTGACTAAATTTGCTGTGTCTTTTCAGTGCCGGGTTAAGGCAATAAACCATGCGTGTCAGGGCTGAGAAATATTTATTAAGTCAGGTCATTTTTATTTGCCTAGCGCTTTTCACAATGCATTGTCTCAAAGCAGCTTTACAGAAAATTTTGAAGTAACAATTTGAGCTTCAAAAAGGCTTAGCCATCTTTATGCTGTTCAGATGAATAGCGTCTTTCTAAGTAGATTCTTCATTTTAAGGAAAAAGTTACTTGTCTTTAGGCCCCAAAAAACATTAAATATTTTTTAAATGCCTATGGAGAAAATTAATGGGGAATATCTCGTGCTTTTCCGTGGGTGCTCGGTCATTCCCATGGGTGTTCCGGCCGGGATGTCCCGGAGCGCTCGTTGCCGTGGTTCACTCATTCATACCTCTTGAGCTTAGATGATAAAAATGTACCACCAGGACTTAATTTATGAGCAAATTAGCCGTCAAAGCAGTTTCATGGTTTGTTAATAAAGAAGCCGCAGCTGCAGGATTACACTTTATATAACTTAAATAATTCTACACATCAATTGCTAAATCAGCCACTGCAATAATCAAACGTGGACAAGTTGGCGGATACAATTAAAGCATGCGAAGTTAAATGAAGGTAAGAAAAACACAAACATGTTCCTACGTGTCTTCACACATAGACAACACCTTGGAAAGACGATCGGTTGCTCGCACTTCCGACCAGACTCCACAGGTACGTTAGCTATATGGGTAAGCACATGTAGGAATGTGTTGCATATGATTTTCATTTCTAATTTCGTTTTGGCTCATTGTTTGTACGTCGCAGACATGAAAATGACGAACATAATTTAGGATTTAAGATAATTTATAATATTAAGGATACAGTATTTTATTTTATTATTTTATTATTATTTTTTTTTACATTTACTTGTAAGTTAAAGCAACTTTCAAGTGAAGAACATTGCAAAACCAATTTATCCTAAGAAGGCAATAATATAAGAATTGGTTTAATACAAAGCGTCAAATATACTTTTATATAAACTGACAAGTTTATAATATATTATCTTTTGATATTATACCATTTATAACTTACAAGTTTGATGTAGTTTACCTTAACTGAAATACTTATAATGTAGGACCTTTGAGTGTCCAGAAGATGACATCAATTTTTTCATTTGTAGAATAATACTAAAACAGAGACCTAACCTTGAAAAGTGCGCCTTTGTTGGTGAAACAAGATACTTCCAAATAAAGCTTTTTTGTGTAATTGCAAAAGATAAAAGAGATAAGAGTGTTTGGAATGCTTTAAACAGTTTATTACATACCTGTTTTAGAATAAAAAGTTTAACATAAATGTAACCAATGATGGAAACATAGTAAACATAAATATACAATAGTCAATGGGGGAATGTATGAATATGTTTTACAGACAAAACTTCAGAAGCTCAGAAATGATCCAGGAGAAGGAAAGGTCCTCTGGCCAAGAAACTGTGAAATAAGGCTCTAAAAGTTCTCTTAAAGCTGCACATGACATCATCTGGAGATTCTGTAGTTCCCTATCTGTCACTCACTCGACGTTGTGTCGATGTAGTGACACTAGGGGTCACTCTTGGGAGCCAGAAACACCTCTGGTCTTTGAAAAAAGGCCAATGAAAATTGGCGAGTGGTATTTGCATACCACTCCCCCGAACATACGGGTATAAAAGGAGCTTGTATGCAACCACTCATTCAGATTTTCTCTTCGGAGCCGAACGGTCAATGTTCAATGAGCTGAATTCCCACAGCTGTTCATTCACCTCTGCTGGATCTGACGGCGCATTTCAGCGGCTTCTCCCCCCTCTGCACTGGTGCACTGTAGAGAACACCCCTGGGTGCTTCGGCAGAAATAAAAGAGTATATTCTAAAAAAAAGAGTATATTTCTCTAAAAGAGCGGCACACACGGAACGTCTTTTTAAAGATGCCTTTCTGTTTGTGTGTTATTCCTGGTTGCGGTCGTTATCTCTCGCCTTCTGATGGTCACGATCGCTATCTTTCGTGTCTGGGCGCTACCCATGCGGAGACAGTATTCGTGGATGGATCATGTACTCATTGCGAGAACATGACCATGGCAACGTTGTGGTCGCGGCTTGCCTTCGTAAGACACGCCTTGGTCCTTCTACCTACGGGTATGAGGCCAGCGCGGCTAGCACTGGGGGCGATTTGGGGACCCCAAAGGGACCACCTCCGCCAGGTATCCCCCCACGGACCTCCCATTCCCCAGCACGCTCGTCTGCCCCCATCGGGCTTCCGGATGAGTCTGCCGGCTCATCTCACGGCGAGTTCAACCTCTTGTTTGGAGCCCGCGAAGGTGATGAGCTCTCAAGCGCAGCATCGGAGAGTGGGCTCATCCAGTCGGACACAGAAGCCTCAGCTGGGCTCCCCCCCTCGGGTACGGTTGCCCAGTCACAGGCTGACACGGAGATGAAGGACATGCTTTCCCGGGCAGCCAAGAGCGTCGGGCTAGAGTGGAACCCTCCACTCTCCCCTGAACCCTCGTGGCTCGATGATTGGTTCCTGGGCTCGCGGCACCGCTCACAGCCATGCCCCGCCCCGTCCCAGTTCCTTTCTTCCCGGAAGTGCACGAGGACCTGACAAGGTCTTGGGAGGCACCTTTTACTGCCTGGTCCTGATCTTTCAGCTCCCCCGTCCTCACTACCCTTGATGGTGGGGCAGCCAAGGGCTATTCGGCGATCCCCCCGGTGGATAAGGCGCTCACGGTGCACCTATGCCACCACCCTTTGCAGTGCTTTGCAGTTGTGGGTGGTGCAATTGCCGTACCAGGCAGAGATGCAGCCAGTCAGGATGCTCTCTACAGTGCAGGTGTAGAACCGTGTGAGGATGTGGCGGTTCATTCCAAACTTCCTCAGCCGTCTCAGGAAGAAGAGGCGCTGATGAGCAAACTTAATGATGGCATTGGAGCTATGTGTTGCCACACAGTCATGTGTGTACAGGGAATACAGGAGTGGGCTGAGAACACAGCCCTGCGGGGCTCCAGCGTTGAGGGTCAGTGATGAGGAGATGTTGCTGCCTGTTCTAACCACCTGGCGTCTGATTGACAGGAAGTCCAGGATCCAGCTGCACAGCGAGCTGTTTAAGCCCAGAGCCTGGAGTTTCTCATCAAGCTTGGAGGGCACTATGGTGTTGAATGCTGAGCTGTAGTCTACAAATAACATTCTCACATAAGTGTTCTTTTTTTCCAGGTGGGAGAGAGCAGTGTATATTGTAGATGCAATGGCATCATCAGTGGAGCGGTTGTTGCGGTAAGCAAACTGCAATGGATAGCACAGAGCAGATGTAATCTCTAATTAGTCTCTCAAAGCATTTGCTGATGATGGGGGTCAGAGCAACAGGATGCCAGTCATTTAAGCAAGTGATTTTGGATTGCTTTGGAACAGGCACAATGGTGGACGTTTTAAAGCATGTGGGGACTACAATCAAAGAGAGGGAAAAGGTTGAAAATGTCCATAAAAACACCAGCCAGTTGGTTCGTGCACGATCTGATGACACGGCCCGGGATGCCATCTGGACCTGCGGCTTTGCGGATATTCACCCATCGGAAGGATCGGGTTACATCCGCTTCAGAGACGGAGAATGAACTAACCTGTGTAGCTTTGGCCGCGAGAGCTCTCTCCGCGAGGGCGGTGTTATTTCCCTCAAAACGAGCATAAAAAGTGTTTAGCTCATCCGGGAGAGATGCAGCCGTGTTCATGGCGGAGTTTTTAATTCCCTTTAAAGTCCGTGATGATGTTAATTCCCTGCCACATGCTTCTAGAGTTGGTGATGTTAAACTGTCCTTCAATCTTGTTCCTGTACTGACGTTTTGCTGTTCTGTTTTTCGGAGGGCATAACTGGCTTGTTTATGCTCCTCCACGTTCCCAGAATTAAAAGTGGAGGTCCGCACATTAAGTGCCGCGCGAATATCGCTATTAATCCATGGCTTCTGGTTCGGATAGATCCGTATTGTTCTGGTTGGAACGACGTCCTCTACGCACTTTCTGATGAAACACATTACGCTATCAGCGTAAAGCTCGATGTCGTCATCAGAGGCGGACCGGATCTCCCAGTCCGTGTGATCAAAACAGTCATGTCGCTGTGAATTCCCTTGGTAGCCAGAATGGTCGACACAGAAGCATGAGAAATTCCAGATCAGGAGAGCAGAAAGACTTGATAGAATGTACGTTCCTCTGATCACGCCAGGATTTGTTAATCATAAAACATACACCACCACCTCTGCTTTTACCTGAGAGGTCTTTCGCTCTGTCTGCTCGGTGCACGGAGAACCCCGCGGGTTCGATGGCTGAGTCTGGAATCTCCGCAGACATCCAAGTTTCTGTAAGGCAGATAATGCAGCAGTCCCTCATCTCTCATTGGAAAGAGATCCGCGCGTTCAGCTCACAGAGCTTGTTATCCAGAGACTGAACATTTGCCAGTAGAATACTGGGTAGCGGGGGTCGATTTGCACGGCGTCTTACTCTGATGAGAACGCTGGCTCTATTTCCCCTTTTCCTCCTGCGTTTCCGCGGCCAGGCAGCCCAGACAAAGGGCTCCGCTTGCGTGTTTGTAAACAGCGGGTCGGCACTGAGGAATTTGAAGTCCGGTTTATGGTGTGTAATTGCTGAACCAATGTCCAAAATGTTTGTCTGTCATAGACAATAAGGCAGACAACATCCAAGACAAAAAACATTAGAATTGTAAACAAAACAAACAAAACACTACCATGTTGTGTCAGAGCTTGCAACGCAGCAGCCATACTCGGCGCTATCTTGAGTACAACTCAAGATGATATATGTATGAATAATAAAATAATATGAAAAAAATACGGAGACATGAATTAAGACTTTGTATGTATGTAACACACACAGATTCACACACACACGCGTTGGCTTTGAAAAATGAAAACAACTTTAGATCCTTCTGTCATGGAATATGTGTAAGTTTCTTTCAGAATTATCAGAGTAAGTCATGACAGACAGGTGGTAGCTTTTTTTTTTTTATAGCTATCAGTTCATCACTCAGAATGACTTAGAATAGCCTACATCACCTTTCTCTAAATGCCTATTGAGAGAAGTGTAGCAGGACACAGGAAAAATGGTTGAGTATTGTTTTTGGTATAAAATATCTACATCTAGCGCCTGTATTGTCCATTTATAGTCTTTAAACAACAGCTTGGCTCCTTACCTAGTTAAAAATCCAAAAAAAACAACAAAAAAACCCAGCTAATTTCAAGACGTTGACGTCACGTCACCCGCTGTGTAAGACGCCCAAAGCACAAGACGTTCGGTTAGATGTTCGGTCGGTCTGTTGATCGGACGCTTGGCTTTTGGCACGGAGTTGCCGCAATAAAAATAGGCTCGTTTGAGATGCTAAATGCCTCACCTTGAAAGTAGATGAGAGCAGACAGCTGCAGTCAGGGGAGGAGTGAAAAACGTGCTGTCATGTCGGACAGTTCTCACGTCTCCTGGTGGATCATCCGCTATGAAATCAAAGGCAGATATCGTGGGATTCACGTTCATGCTCTTTGTTGTTAATAAAGTGAATGCAATTTAAATTCTGTTGCTTTTAAATGACAATAAATTGAATGAACAAGACACTCAAGGTACCTGTTATTTAATTCCCCCCATGAGACATGTCTTTCCATTCAGTTTTAGTTTAATAAAGTCAAGTATTTTAGATATTTAAGAAATATGATACTGATCACATATACCATACAGACTTCGCACTGTCAGAATGTTGGGAATATTCAAATATAATTTATACACATAAAAACACGATATTAGAGATAAAAAATTAATAATAAAAAAAAAAAATCTAAAATTTTAGAAGAGAACGAAACATCACAGTTATTTAAAGAGCCCATATTATGCTCATTTACAGGTTCATAATTTTATTTTGGGGGTCTACTAGAACAGGTTTAATGTTCAAAAAACAAATTTTTCTCATACTGTTCATTTCTGCAGCACCTCTTTTCACCCTCTGTCTGAAACGCTCCGCTTTAGCTCCTGTCCCTTTAAAGTCACACTTTCCGAAAAGCCCAGTCTGTTGTGATTGGTCAGCGGCTTAGAGCGTGTATCGTATATGTAACACCCCTTACCATAACCAAGTTTCAGCCCCCAAGGCTAAGTAGCCCTTAGGCAGGCATTATACAAATGTGTTACATAGTGACATATCTGTATAGAAGTAATGGCTGGACTGCAAACCAGGGGTTTCAGGCAGTTAAGAAGCAGTGTTTTCTGTGGGAGAGGGTAACTCCCTTTGGCGTGGACTTTGTGCTTTGTAACCTTGCAGACTTTTACATGCACAAACAGCTATATTACACACTAAAGGAAAAGTAAAATCCCAAAAAGCATAATAGGGCCTCTTAAAGCCAACGAGCATTAAGCCATGTCATCAGCAAGTCATTCCCATCGTGCATGCAGTTCGCGCAGCTCGGAAAAAGTAACTGCGCAAAAAAAACAAATATTTTTTGACATACGTCATCATGACATCACAGCGACTCTAACCGGTTTCTAACCGGCATCCTGCCGGTGATCACTGATGAACGGTTCTGCGCAGAACTTGCTCATCTCAAACGAGCCTAATGTCTTTAGGCGTAACGTGTTCAGACGTTACACATAAAGACAAATTTTGTGTAAAGACGACATAACGCGTGTATGCGTTATTGCGTCTAAACATGCAATTATGTGTCCACGCAAGGTCACATGGACTCGTTATAGCGTGTAGACACATATTTACTGGGAATTCAACTGTCAAAATAACAGTCACATCCACAAGCATGGAAATCTTGTAAATATGTGTCTACAGGCAATAACGAGTCCATGTGACCTTGCGCAAAATTGCACAGTCATTTAGTTAAATGACTGCGATTCAACTGGCTAGTCTATAAGTAAATACTTTAAGGGTGTTTTTATTTAATTACACAACATGTAGTGCATTTATTCATGTAAAATATCAGTTAATTTTTATTTTGATAAATTGTTGGAGAGTCTGGGGCATGTTGACACTATATAAATTGCACAAAATTGTAACATAAAACAAGTGTGACAACTAGCCTTGTTGTCCCCTATATGCTGTTTTTTTTATTTATTTATTTATTTATTTGTTTTTTTCTTTCTGGGACAATTTATGCAATGAACAAATAGATATAAGAAGAAAAAAAACCACACACACAAATATATTAGAATATAGGCTATGCATCACACTTTCTTGTTTATTTACTGGATGGCAAGATTAAATTACATGTTATATTATGTATATACCTGAAATACATCATAAGAATGAAAGAAGAGATAAAATATAATTATACCGATAATAACAAAAACTTGATCAAATATAAAAGAAAATAAATATAAGGATGATCATTTATTTGGATTCTACCTGTTTAATTGCACCAAGGACTAGGCTAATATATTACTGTAAAAAAATAAAAATAAGATTTACAAATTACAATTTATAACAAAATTCCATCAGATTGAATCGCAGAATCTTCAGTAAAATATTATAAAAACCTTTTATTTTTTGTATAATAAGGTTTATTTAAAAAAGTCAAACATTTTCAAACATGGATGGTATAGGGACCTTACTTACCCCATAGAAAGACCAAGAATACTAATTAAATGTTTTACTATTTTCCAACTGTTGGTTTACATTCTGAAAAAAGAAAGAAAAGAATGTACTATATAGAGTCTCTGATGCACCTCATTGACCTCTGCCTGCATAACCTTTGTCTATTGATGGACTACACTCTTGAAATGGAATACATAGACCAGGGGTCCCCAAACTTTTTTCTGCGAGGGCCACATAATTTTTCCTTTCTTTAATGGGGGGCTAGGGATGCAGCGATTAACCGGTTTCGCGATTAACCACGCTTTAAAACGTCAGTTAATTAATCGTAAAGTTTCTGCTAAACCGAGTGTTTCTGTTACACAGAACGGAACTGCTGCAGCTTGCGCAAAACGAAAACAAAGTTACACTAGCGGTGCACCATCTTAAAATGACGAGGCACGGAGGCTGAATCAAAATCAAAATCAAAACATTTACTTACTTATGCATATTAATTAGTGTGAACTGTGGGCTTGCTTCTGGCTGGTGAGGAGTCCAATGTCAGGTTCCATTCCTGTCACAGCCAGTCTCAAAGACTGATGCAAATGTTCATCAGTGAGTCTTGATCTCATCGGAGTTTTCATCAGTTTCATGCATGAAAAGGTTTGCTCACAGATATACGTGCTGCCAAAAAGTGTGGACATCTTCATTGCATGCCTTTTGATGTTTGGGTATGTCTCATTTGGGAGGGAAGCACAGAATTCAATGAGACCGTTGGGCTTAAATGTGTCTTTCAGAACATCACAGTTCTGTAACACAGCCAACTCAAACTGATAAGAAGGCAAGACTAAGTCAATGTCGGAAGCGAAGAGGTTCTGGAAAAGGCGGATTTCTTTAGGGTGGACATGTAGCTCATGGAACCGCACGTCTTCTTTTTGATTGTATTCTTCGAACACAGACACTGTTTCTTGACAGATGAGACAAACAGCCACTTCTCTGCACTGAACACTGAAAAATAATCACTTGTCCACTTTTGGTTAAATACCCTGCATTCTGAATCAACCTTTCTCTTTCCCAACCGTTTCGCCATTTTGTCGTCTCTTTGAATTTTCTTGCTGGCTCGCGCGTCACCTATTCGATCGCAATGGCACGTTATGTTGAACGTACCATTCTGTTGGTAGGTGAATTTTACAAATAATTAGGCTACGTTAATAACTAAGGGAAATTTTTGTTTGAAAGCCAACCTTTATTATTAAATACAGACATGATATAAGTAAAACATATATTTAAAATTGCATTTTAAAATTACAAAATATGTCTCTGGCATTGTTCAGAGGGCCGATCCAAATGTGGGGGCGGGCCGCATTCAGCCTGCGGGCTGTAGTTTGGGGACCCCTGACATAGACAATCATTTAATGGCCGACAAAAGCCTTCATCAGCCAACTAACAAAGAACAATGCATCTATGTGAACCTCTGCTGTTAATCCAGGATGGACTGCAAAGATATTAATCATTAATCTTACAGTTCATAATTAATTAATTAATTAATTAATTAATTAATTAATTTTTAAACACTGGACCTTAACACTTAGTTTACAAATAGTAAACCATGACTTGCACTGGGCATAAATAACTAATATTGGCATTATATTCATGCTGTTTATCCAGAAGGGAACTGGCCCCCACAGTGAGCCTGGTTTCTCCCAAGGTTATATTTCTCCATTAACCAACATCTTATATTTTGTGTTCCTTGCTAAAGTTTCTTGCTCACAGTGCTTCTAAATACAATTATTATTTCATTTTTATATACAATTCAAAATCATATTTAATCAAACTACACAATGATCACTCTATAGATATTACAGTTTCATTTTTTGTTAATGCATGATTTTTTGTAAGCTGCTTTGAAACGAAGTGTGTTGTGAAAAGCGCTATGCAAATAAAAATGACTTGACTTAAATCTGAAGCATGAGGACTGAAAGGGAACAAATTTATATAGGGATGTCCCGATACCATTTTTTGGAGAACGAGTATGAGTACCGATACTTCCTTTTCAGTACTCGCCATTACCAATACCAGTTATTTTTCTTCTAATGTTTACTAATGTAAAAAAAAACAAAAAAAAAAACCAAACAAACAAAAACAACAACAACAACAACAACAACCTGTATAAAATCAGTAAAAAATCTATATAAAATAATAACTAAAGAAAACCAGGAGAGATGAACTGTTACATTTATTGGTTTCAGTCATTTTAACTCAAATAAGATGTATCATAATTCTTGAAATATCATTCAAGATGTTTTGGCCTGAAAGAAATACATATTTCAGAGAGCAGAAAAAGATATGAAAATGTACATAAACTATTTTGCAGACTTCAGTTTTAGGTTCCAAACAACCCAAACAAATTATGTACAAAATCTGAGTCAATACAGCAACACTAGTTCTTGTGAAATCAAACAAAATTAAATAATAGAGTTAGCATTAATAGGATAGATCAATATTTTGCCTTATTGTGTTTTAACAATTTGATACACAGCTTATGAAAAAAAAAATCTCACATCATCTAGTATGAACTGATAGTTCTTGCTAATTTTTCAACACCTTGTTTGTTTCAAGAGTTTTGGATTTTCATTTTAATTTTTTAGTACAAATACATTCAAACATCATGCTTTATATAACAGTGTTTCTTTATAATTTATTACAAACAACATTTAAACACTGGACATTTCACAGCATTTAAACAATACTTTTAATCAGCTGATTTTTATAATCAATACAATGTATAACATTGGTATTTCTCTCAACGGGTATGGATGTTTTTTAAAGACATTATGCTAACAGCCCACAAGGTGGAGGTATTGAATTGCGTTTTATTGAAGGACCAGTGAAATTATATGGTATAATATGACACAGGAAAAAGGCTTTAAAAGAATTTGAACAGAATAATTTATTTTAAATGTACCACGAGTCTAGAACATTGAATGCTCACATTAATGCATTGCTTGCTTGTTACAAAGTGAACACAATGACAATAAAACAGTTTCAGGGAACAAAATTAAAATATGAAAATTAAAAATACATTTTTTTTGTCTTTAAATAAATGTGATAATTTCAGGAATTTTCATTAGCTACATAAATTTGCAACATTTAAAAAAATATTACAAATTAATCAAATTGCCTCAAAATAAAACTAGACACCACACGCAAATCTCTCATCGATCAGGAAATGTTGCAGTGTATAGTGACAAACAGGTGTTTATTAAAGTGCTGTGGTGGTTTTTGTTACTATTTAGTGTTTTGGGAGAGAATAAAATCAAAGGAGTTTTTTACCCCCGTACTGATATCCAAAAATAATTCAAAACTGCTTCTGAGTACCAGAAGAAATTCTGTTTAGAAGAATTTATGTATAATGGGTTATAATTTTAACATTGTTCAAATTTATGTTTTAACAATCACAATGTAAACAGGATCAAAGTTCTATGAAGGTGATTTGAACCATTGTGAGATTAACAGTACACAAACTACAGTATAGGCAAAACAAAATAAAACAAATCTATCAAACCTTATAAATCATCTATAAATTATTGATTAAATTGTGTCTTGTCCCATATGACCTGTCTTGCATGTGAGAGGATTATTGTGTTTTGCAGCTGTTGAGAAAGCCCCAAATGCCATGCTCACAGTGTCCTGCGGTTATTTTGAAATTCTACTTTCTTCCTGGTCTTCATCACGTGACCTCGCACATCCATGATGTATGCTGGAAAACTCGATGACATAGCACTTCATGGGATGACACGTCAATTTAATATGTATTATTCATGAATTACACATTTTTTAGGAGTTAAGTCACTATTATATGTTTAATTAATTTTATGCAAATTTGTACGTTTTCTAACTCGCCATTGGCCAAAATATGGACGCCTGTACATACGCCTGCACGGGCTTACCTGGGCTTAGCCAGGGGCCCGCGACAGCAAAGGGGGCCCCAAACTCCCGGGAGGGCCCAGTATTGTCCCGTTGACATTCTCGGGAGGGTGTATGTAAACATAGAGAGGCTGCACAATGATAGAGAGGGTGCGCAATGGCTAAACCCGTTCGTGTAGCGCATGATCATCGAGTGAAAACGTACCGCTCTACCCCAAACAAGTAGGCTACATATCCACATTTTAGGTTTAAAAGCCCAAACTAAACGACTGTTAAAAGGTACTGACAACTGTTAATATTAAACTACTCGCCGGCAGCTTATAATAAACCAAAAGCGTTACCATGAGATGTGCGGCTAGATGCTCCAAGTGTTAAAATAGTTCAAACGGGGCTTGGCGTTCTGGGGTTGTTGAGATGAAAACCCTCATGATTTATAAATAATTATGACACTATTAAATGTTGTAAATTATTTCTCAAGAGTCAAGACTTCCTCAAGCATAGAGTTTTTAGGAAAACATGCATCCAAAATGTTTTAATGCATTAATAATAATAATTTTAAAAAAAGGACAGAAAAAAGAAATGAACCACCACCATCTCGACAGCAGGAGGTGCTGCAGGTGCTACTTCCCACGGCTTTATGGGTCCTTCCTTACCAGGTTTGACAAAAGGAAGTACTACAGCCCGTTTCCAGTTCACCGGTAATATACCCTCTCTCCAGATTCTATTAAAAAGCTTAAATGCCTCAACATACACTACTGGTCAAAAGTTTTGAAACCCTTGACTGAAATGTTTCTCATGATCTTAAAAACCTTTTGATCTGATGGCGTATGCTTAAATGTTTGAAATTAGTTTTGTAGACAAAAATATAATTGTGCCACCATATTAATTTATTTCATTATAAAACTAAAATTTAATAATAATAATAAAAAAAGTTTTTGAAATTGATGACTTGGACCAAATAATAAAGAAAAGCAGCCAATAAGTGCGCAACATAGATGGGAACTCCTTCAATACTGTTTAAAAGCATCCCAGGGTGATACCTCAAGAAATTGGTTGAAAAATGTCGAGTACATGTCTGCAAATTCTAGGCAATGGGTGACTACTCTGAAGATGCTAAAATATAACAGTTTTGATTTATTTTGGATTTTGTTTTGTCACAACATAATTCTCATAGTTCCATTTATGTTATTCCATAGTTTTGATGACTTTACTATTATTCTAAAATGTGAAGAAAAACTTTTGACCGGTAGTGTATATGGAGTGCTAAATTTGACCAGAATTACAAAATTAAATTAACCACTTAATAACTCAGTTTCAAATGTGTAATTTTAATACATTTATGGTCTGATAATAATAAATTTTCAATCTTATTATTGTATGTAAACCTTACATACAGCCTAAACCCTGTAGGTGGTAGACACATATTACCACATGACATTATACAAGCTTTATACGATGTAAAATATTATAAAATTAAAAGTGTATTTGAGTTTTTAGATGCAGTATTTCAAGTTTTCAACATTTTTAGTCACCTTCAGTTACCTCCAACATTTTTAGTCAATAATTAGTTGTTAATTGTAGTCTCTAAAGTTATATCAGCTCATAAAAACAGCATGTGCACAATAATATTAAAAAAATAAAAACTGATAAAACTTCACTTCAACTAATACAACTGAAAAAAATATGATGAAATTTGCTTTATTTTTCGTATTTATCAATTACAAAAAAAAAATCATATATCACAAGCAATGCAAAACATTAAAGATGGATATGTAACAAACTGGTCAGATGATCAGTACAACCATATTAACATGATGATCTAACGGCAGAATACACTATACTACCAATAATCAAATCACAGATAAATTATGACAAATAAACACATATGCCACGATTGTCACGGATTAGTATAATGTGGAATAAAAGCTGTTTGACAGCCAGTAAAAATGATCGTTAAAGTCCATTTGTCACATGTTTGTGGTGTGCTGTCCCCTTAGGGGTGAATCTATCTTTATACCACCTTGAATAAGTTTTAAGTTTGAGTTTAGAAATAACCTTAACATTTGTTCATATTAAACAGTGTCATAGCAACAATAAGGCAAGAAAATGTCTTTAATTCCACATTCTAAACAACACTCAGTCCCCTAAAATATAATGAAACACATCACACGGACACTTCACACTTTAAGACTGTTAAGAACTTTGTACTACTTAAAGAAACAAACATGTACACTGGTGGCCAAAAGTTTGGAATAATGTATAGATTTTGCTATTTCGGAAGAAAATTGGTACTTTATTTCACCAAAGTGGCATTCGGCTGATCACAAAGTATAGTCAGGACATTACTGATGTAAAAAACAGCACCATCACTATTTTAAAAATGTCATTTTTTATCAAATCTAGACAGGCCCCATTTCTAGCAGCCATCACTCCAATACCTTATCCTTGAGTAATCATTGCTAAATTGATAATTTGGTACTAGAAAATCACATATCAAACACACTTGAAAGCTATTTGGTTTGTTACACACTTTGTTTGTTTTTGAGTTGCCACAGTATGCAATAGATGGCATATCTTAAGGTCAATATTAGGTCAAAAATGGCAAAAAAGAAACGGCTTTCTCTAGAAACTCGTCAGTCAATCATTGTTTTGAGGAATAAAGGCTATACAATGCTTGAAATTGCCAAAAAAACTGAAGATTTCATACAAAGGTGTACACTACAGTCTTCAAAGACAAAGGACAGCTGGCTCTAACAAAGACAGAAAGAGATGTGGAAGGCCAGATGTACAACTAAACAAGAGGATAAGTACATCAGAGTCTCTAGTTTGAGAAATAGACACCTCACACGTCCTCAGCTGACAGCTTCATTGAAGTCTACATGCTCAACACCAGTTTCATGTAAAAGAGTAAAGAGAAGACTCAGGGGTGCAGGCCTTATGGGAAGAATTGCAAAGAAAAAGCCACTTTTGGAACAGAAAAACAAAAAGAAAAGGTTAGCGTGGACAAAGAAACACAGACATTGGACAACAGATCATTGGAAAAGAGTGTTATGGATCTTAACCTCATTGAGCTTTTGTGGGATCAGCTAGACTGTAAGGTGCGTGAGAAGTGCCAGACAAGACAACCACATCTATGGCAAGTGCTACAGGAAGCGTGGGGTGAAATGTCACCTGAGTATCTGGACAAACTGACTGCTAGAATGCCAAGGATCTGCAAAGCTGTCATTGCTGCACGTGGAGGATTTTTGGATGAGAACACTTTGAAGCAGTTTAAGTTCTGAATTTATTTTTTTTAAATTGTAATAGTAATTTTTCACTTTATTAATGTTCTGACTATACATTGTGATCAGTTGAATGCCACTTTGGTGAATAAAAGTACCAATTTCTTTCCTTAAGAGCAAAATCTGTACATTATTCCAAACTTCTGACCACCAGTGTATAATGATTCTAATAAATAAATCTATACTGTATACAACATATTAAATGTTT
>NC_059370.1:46300954-46332826 GCF_019703515.2 Myxocyprinus asiaticus | reverse complement strand
TTCCATTATTGGACCACCTGAAGCTCTTACCATTACAAATGTTCGAGGAGTTACTGAAGCACAATTTTGCATTAAAGATATTGCAGCACTGTCATCCAAAAAGGCACAGTTTAGGGTTGGTGTCCATACCCTCTGGTTGTATCAGTTTAGTAAGAAAAAGGATTTTAGTAGACACAGTCTCCTTTCTTGAGCTTGTCTTCTAGAGCCCACTCTCCAATCTTGGTATACTCCATGGCCACTTGCACTGGCTTGTTTTCCAGGCTAGGTCACTTCATCACATCTGCAGGAAGACTCCTTATAAAATGCACACATTCAGACTATGCCGTGTCACTTAGCAATCCACTGTACGTAGTCTCACATAAAAAGTCTGCAATTGGTCAAAACTTGAACAGACTCACCCTTCTCGTTTCACTCCCTACATCTTAATTCAATCTGACGTCAATGGATATTGCTCCTTAATTTGTTTCCCCAAGTAATTCCGACTGTTAAGTCCATCCATCATTAGAGCAAGCTTCGGGTGAAAATTCACTGCCACAGTTTAGTTGTCCAAACAGCAATGCCTGAAGATTGTCACTCTTATCCTGAAGGGTAATGTGGGGCATTCAGATTGTGAAAAACTAACATCTCTCTGGTGTTGTGGCGAAATTACAGATGACATTTTTCTTAGGGCCTACGAGTCATTTTCACGTTGTGGATCGTGGGATACATGGGACCTTATTTTATTTGAATTGGTCACATAACACTGTGTGAATATAGAAGATAACACTAAATTAGTGACTGGGAGATTAATTGAGTGTACCTTCATGCACTCCCAGCAAGCGCTGACATGTGGATGATTCTGGGTGACCAGCGGAATAATGCATCGTCATGTTGTACTTAAACACACTACCACTGTAAATACAGCAAACGTAACATGATTAGACCGAGCCCACTTCATCTTTACTAGAGCTGAATTGAAGGATAAGCATTGGTGCATTGCGAACAGAACTTGCATGCAGCGCACAAGCAGTGCGCCCTCTAGTGGCGAGTGACTATAGACAGTCTTTTCAACATCTGCTGCTGCGATTACTAAACATGTGCTGAACTTTATTAAATTAATGATCAATATGTATTAAACTCCCTACTCTGAAGTTAGCACATTACACCTTAAAATAACATTTAACCCAATGCAATAGTTCTAAAATATGAAAAATTAAGCCATTTACACAGCACTAATAAAACCAGTGTATGCAGTAAACAAATGTTCATTTATAGATAAACGTTCAATTACATGGAGCCCACTTCATCTTTACAAGAGTGCAATTGAAGGATAAGCATCTGTGTGTGTTTTTCCATGTTGCGGAAGTTGACATGCAGCACAAAAGCGGAAGTGCCCTCAAGTGGTAAACAATTCACTCATGGAGAATTACAACACAAGAGCATGCAGTGAAATCATGATTTAGAACACAAGACCTGCTGCAAAATCATGCATGGATAAAAACGCAGCTTGCTGTAAATTGATCAATTCAAACAAACACCACAAGAGCTTGCAGCAAAATCATTAATGAAAACAAAACCTTGAGGTGAAATCATGAAATGGATCAGAAGCTTGTTGTAGAATCATGAATTAAAGAGCTTGCTGCAAATTAAAACACCAAAAGAGCTGGCTGCAAAATCATGAATTAGATCCTAAAAGCTCAGTGAAACAGTTTAAAAAAATAAATAAACCTTGCAGTGATCATGAATTAGAACACCAAAGGCTTGTAAAATCAAATTAAAATACCAAGAGCTTTCTCCAAGATGGAGAATTAAGAGTTTGCTGCAAAATCATATGATAAGAGCTTGTTGTAAAACCATAAAGCCCCACAAGATCTCACTGCAAAACCATGAATTAAAAAGTTTGATGCAGAGTCATGAAGAACCACCACTTACCACAAAAGCTTGCTATTAAATCATCAAGAATTAAAACATGCCTTAAGGTCACTACAAAATTTAAAACAAGCTTGCTGTGAAATTAGATCACAAACGCTTGCTTGTGAATTAGAACACAAGAGCTTGTAGAAAAACCATAAAGAGCTTGCTGCAAAATCATGAATTAAACCACCAGAGCTTGCACTGAAAAAAAAAAATGCTGCAAAATCAAGAACACAAGCTTGCTGCAAAAAGACTTTCAAAAGATTAATTATATTTCATTGGACAGTCATACATTCACATTTGAAATTGTTCAAATGTAAATAAACCCTTTCAACACAGAGCTCAATACTTCCTGAATATGAATGTGTGGCCAGACAATGAAGCAACTTAACCATGATAAACAGTGAGAACTGATGCAAGAGGAGAGCAAAAATAGCATGTTTTGTTGAAAAAGCAGTTTGATAGCAAAGCAAAATGCTCATTCAACATTTGGAAGAAAAGAAAAAAAAAAGCATTCAACATTTAGGTACTTTTAAATAAATTACAAGTAAAATTGACCCAAAACCTTCAGTTTTCCAGAGACTGATTTAATAAAAAAAATAAATAATAATTGTAACCAAAATGTCTTGCACATTGACGCAGTGTGCGCGAATCCTCACCAGCTCAAAAAGTGCAAGTTTTATTGGGTTACTTTAGGTATTGAGGACATATTTGAACTGTGGCAAAATGACAGTGAAAAGTGTGATTATACAAATCATGAACTTCATTGGAACACCACAGTAAAACATCTACATCCTCATAATGGGATATTGTGGTAACTTAAGTACTGTAGCAAACAACAATATAGCATCAGAGGGCTGTTTATGGAGGTAAATGCCACAAAACTCAATATTTGCAAGCTGACATTTGTACTTACAGCCCCAGTGTGAAAACTTACTGAATTTATATTGCCTACATACACAATGCCTTGGAAAAATATTCAGACCCTTAACCAATTTTCACATTTTCCTTAAAATATAGGTCTATATTGAACTTTGTTCCGTGTGATACATTTTGAAAACATTTAAATCTCAAAACCAAATGTCACTTTAAAATTGAAATATTTTATTAAATATTCAGTCTGCAAAAATATTCAACACCTCTGCTCTGGAAGCTCAATTTTTACACAGCTGAAAAACATTGTCTTTATGGCTAAATGATCATCTAACAATTGGCATCAACCTGGAGACATTAAAGTAACAAGCATTTTTTTTCTCTGGAAAAAAAAAAAAAAGCTTCACTCTGGAAAAGAATTGATAATTGGTACAAATCTGAAGAACAAATACTTAAATATATAATATTCAGACAGCAGAAACTTTCAGGTAAAAGTAGAAAATATCCTAAATATTTCCAGCATTTATACACCGCTGGTGCTCAGACAATGAACTAGTAAACAGACATTCAAAAAACCTTCTGTAAAATACAAACTTCCTATTGAACCAACGAAAACTCAACTTTAGGTACAAACAGTAATTTTGCTTTTTAAAACTAAAGCAATTATGAAGTAACAAACATTATGAAAATATATTTTAGAGAATAAATATGTAAACTACAGTATATTTGGAGCAGCTCACCCACCGTTGCTTTCAACGTCTCATCTGGCAATTTCAAATTTTCCCACCCAAACAGTGTTCAGGTGTGACTGAGCAATTATAAATGTTGCTGTGACAGAGCAGGGCTGTGATTGGCTGGCCTGACATGAGCAATGAAGTCCTGACCAACCACAAAAGCTGAAACAAATCAATGATTGTCCAATATAGAAGATATTCGACCAAACAAAAATTTTACATTTTAACTTGAATGGTGGTGTGATGTCACGTAACAGTGCCATCATCATTCAATGGCAAGACAAACAGATAGATTACAGAGCAAATATGTAAATTGATGAATTTGGAAAATAATTATCATTAACTCCCTCCACTGTTTAAAGTGCATGTGATGATCCTCACAAAATAAGGTATTTATGCTTTATCTACTTAATACAAAACATAAAACCTGTGCATGCTGCGTTCATTTCAACCTGAATGTGGGAAATTCCTACCCGAGACCTCCGATCTCCGACCATAATACTCTGAATACACAGATACTCATAAGATGACATTTAAACAAACACAACTGCAATGCTCCTGTTAGCTTAGCATGTGTTCGACTGTCACAGTCCAAGACGTCTTCTTGCAACCAAATTAATAAACGATGCTGCAAGGCGAGCTTTTGTTATACAGGTATGATTTGAAAAAGACCATTCATAATATATTGAACACCTGTCTCTACAAATGTTAGCTAACAGATTTTAATCATAAATGTAGAAACTTGACTCATTGATGGATGTTATTTAATAAAAACAATTTATAAATGATTTTGCTTCATATTGTAGCGTGCAATGATAATGCAGGAGACCAATCTCAATAACATTTTCTTTATTAATGGCTGTTGTCTGCCACAGCCACGCTTTACCTTTTGTTTGGGGGGGGGGGGGGTAAAGCACTGAAAACGAAGCTTTAAAGGAACTGCAATTTAAGTAAATATTTTGTCTGGCAGCATTAATGTTATTACTGTGACTATTTACAAATACCTCTTGCTCTTATGGTGTTGAATGATTTTTTTTTTTTGGCACGGGTGTCCAAGTTTGAAGTCTGACTTAAAGTTGCATTCCATTGCACTTTTCCTAACAGGAAGTTGGAAATTCCAACTTTAAGATGGACAGCTTTTCTGATGGACAGGAGATCTTCTGTCAGAAAAGCATTACTTTTGAACTGTTCATTTTTAAGGAACAGGACAAGTAGAGACTTTTTTTTTTTTTTAGTATCATGCTGAGTGTCATAAATTGTCATTATCTTTGTCCATTTGAATTTGTTAATAATAGAAGGCACAGGATCATTCATGTGTCTATTTCACTTCCGTCTATAATGTAATAAATAGACAACGTCCGCTTATGTCAGCATTTGTTTATTGTTGTAACATTCGATACAGGGCATTTCTAGGCCATTTTGGACATTTGCTACAGGTCCCATTTTCGTCCATGTAAAACATTCCGAAAATTACGTTCAGGGGACATTAGCGAACATCCCCGTTTTGTCCCTCATCTGATATTTCCACAACATTCAGTGATCTTGTGTAGCAAGAATGCTTTTAATTGTAGGGATACACCCATATCTGTAAATTGTATTTACTTTACCTCCAAACATTTGCAAAACATATCCATCTTTAACCATGTCTTGCCTTCTCTCATCAGACCTGACACCTTGTTAATATTTCAATAACTTATTACCACTAACAAAACAGCATTTTGATCTCAAGGTTTTTTTTTTTAAAGATGTGTTCAGCTACACCTGTGCTATATACAATGTTCACAATATATTGTCGTTTTGGTAGGCAACACTGCAATTGAAACACAGTACACCATTATGTAGTTATACATTAAAAATGTCTTAATATTACAAATGGATAGTGGTGATATTGGACACATGTTCATAATGAACATCAATACTCAGATTGCTGGAAAAGAAAAAAAAAAAAAAAAAAACACAAGACAGACAAGTAAAACTACACCATGTGAGATGACTACAATTCATTCTTCACCCATCTTTTTAACTGACAAACTGTTGGTCAGGCTGCAACATAAAGGGACTGATTTTATTAAGTGTAGTTATTTTCAGAAAGAAAATTAGTACACACTGTATCGTCTAATGTGTAATAACTAGCACAGGTGTAAGGGCTTGTTACAAAGCTCAAATGGCAGCACAGGGGCATACATTGTTTTGCAACAAATGTGTCTCACTGAGTTCTCATCAATAATAATGCATTCTTTTATGTTCAGCATCATAAGCAATACAAATCAAGTAAAGTATTTTCAAACTGAATCGAGACCCACTCTTCCTCTTATATCAAAAGATAATTACACATCAGTTTGAAAAAGTTGAGTCCGATGTTCAGTGATGGATGTTTTTACCATCCTCTGCACCTGCCCATTTATCTATAGTAAAAATGACAATTCTTCCCCAAATAAACTTTGTTCAATGCTGTTTTTTTCCACTAGTAAATTATTGAAAAAAAAATAAATAAAAATAATTGGCAAACACCCTAGTATTAAATGGTCTACTTACATTGAAGTAAAATGAAAGGTGGATGGGGTTGCCCTAACTTCAAATGGTACCATTGGTCCTTCATTCTTAACTCAGTTGTGCAGTGATTAGATCCTAAATCACAGCCTTCATGGAAATGAATAGAAGAACAACTTGGTTTTCCCAGTTCGTTTACAATTGTATTTTCTGGTCTCTTAAGTCGTCCTTATGTTACGGAGCCATACTGTCTTATACACTCCAAATTTTCAAGATAGAAACCTCCTTAGGAATAAAAACCAAATGGCATACACATACACCCATTTGGCATAATTTGAATTTATTTTCTGCTGGGCAACCTTTTGTGCACACCACATGTGCTTCAAAAGGATTACAACTTTAGATGATATAACAGGAAATGAATCGGCTATAGTCGCTCTCATAATACTTTTCTTCATTCCAAATTGCAAGCAGCATTGAAAACTCAAGGTAACATGGGGTACAAATTTAAAAATCCACCCTGTGTTGAACTGGATGCTGAGGGTGTCACGTAAAAGGAAATATTTCTCATCTTTACACCGGTTTAACAGACTATAACAGTAGTCGTTCTGCAGGCAACCATATGGCAGAGGGATCGAGCTTTATTTAATAGAACTGTTGAATGAAGCTGTGTGGCCCAACACATTTAGTGCATCTACAAATCCAAACCATCAATTTAATTTGAAAATAAATCAGAGCATATTTGAAATGGGGTTCATTAGTGAAGACAAGGAGTGGCGTGTGGTCAGAACAAAGGGTGAAGGCGCACCCCAACAGATAGTATTGGAGGGTGAGAACACCATTTGATGGCCAGACATTCCTTTTCAATAATGCTGTACTTAGTCTAAGCGATTGCTGTACATTTAGTCACAAGCTTCGGCCGCTCCTCCACTTGTGAGAGCACTGCCCCCAGTCCCCTGTCTGAAGCATCCATCTATAAAACAAATGGGAGAGCAAAATTAGGTGTGTGTAAAAGCTGCCCGCCCCAAAGTGCAGCTTTCACCCATATAAGATGCCTGTTGACAGCTGCTCCATCCACTGGACCGGGTCTGGAGCTCCCTTTTTGGTGAGATCAGTCAGCGGGCTGGTGACGTCCAAATAATTAGGCACAAACCTTCTATAGTAGCCAGCCCCAGGAATTGTCTCGCCTCCTTTTTGGTCTTGGATCTCGGACAAGCCTCGACCGCTGTGGTCTTATCAATTTGGGGGTACAGCTGCCCGTGACCCAAGTGGAACCCCAGATACTGTACCTCCACCCGTCCAATTGCGCACTACTTAGGGTTTGCTACGAGTCCCTCTCATTGCAGTGACCTCAGGACAGCCTTTAGATGCTGCATATGCCACTGCCAGTCATTACTGTATATAATTGTCATCCAGATCGGCAGCAGCGCAAGCAGAGTGCAGTCTGAGAACTGGCCATCGGGCAACAAAACGTGGCCGGGGCCCCAAACAACCTGAACGGAAGGTGTCATGAATTGGTGTATGCCAAATGGTGTGGTGAAGGCCGTTTTTCGCTAGACATTGGCATCAAGGTGATCTGCCAGTAACCCTTTGTTAAATCCAGCGTTGAAAAGAGAGCTGTGCCTAACCGATCAAGAAGTTAAGTCAATACGAGGCATTGGGTATGCGTCAAATTTAGAGACTGTGTTGACTTTTCTGTAATCCACACAGAACTGAACCGACCCATTGCTCTTAGGGACTAGAATGACCGGGCTGGACCAACAGTGGGATTCTTCTATTACCCCCATATCGAGCATTGCATCCAATTCTTCCCGCACTACTTTTCTCTTGTGCTCGGAAAGCCGGTAGGGATGACTATGTACCACTACCCCAGGCATAGTTTCAGTGTGGTGCTGTATAAGGTTTGTACGACCAGGAAACAGTGAGAGGTTGGTCTCCACAAGTGGGTGACATGATTGGCTTTTACATTCACCTCTGGCCCGACCTCCACCCTCTCTTGAACTACCATTGCCAACGTCATGGGGACCACCTCCCTCAATTTCAGAAGGTTTAGGTGGTATATTTAATGTGCATAGTCTATCCGTTCATTTTACCCCATAAGAGATCTCCCACTCGTCATGTGACCTCAAAGAGCCCTTGCCACTTGGAGTGATTTGGAGCATGATATGGGGAGTAAAACAAGCACTTTGTCTCCCAGTGCAAATTCCTGTAGCCTAGCTCCCCCCGATCATACAGCCGGCTTTGTCGTTCTTGTGCTTTGAGCAAATTCTCCTGTGTTAGTTGACCCAATGAGTTTTTCCTGTAAGATCAACAACATACTGAACTGGAGTCACGTGACGCCATGCAAGGAGCAGACATGCGAGTGACGAGCTCTACGCACTTTGCTGAATTTGATTATTTTCATGTTATAATCTGGTGAATTTTGATACACCCAGTTAAACATTTGCCCTTTGTTGCAAAAAATGGCAAAGTCGTCAAAATCCTCGGGCTCTGGAGGCATTAAGAGACACTTACGTGTTCAGGATGAAAGCCCTGACAGGCCGGGGACTCTATTTGGATGGCGCGACGGGAGAGGAGATCCAGCGTCAGTTGTCCAACATGGTGATATTGATAAGCTTCTTGCTGACTTGGATCTCGCTGTAATACGATCGATCGATTATGGTGATGAAAAAAAATTCTGAATTGGCTACAAGAGTGACTGATGTTGAAAAACTAAATCCATTTTTTGAAATCTTCGGAGAGGGAATTAACCGCTAATCCGCCCGCGACCAAAGTTGATTTGGAACATCTCCTTGTAAAGCTTGAAGATCTTGAGACTAGAGGCTGCAGGAATAAATGTCAGACTTGTTGGAATTCCTGAGCCTGAGGAGGGCAGAGATATGGTGAAATTCCTAGACGAGTTTCTCCCGAGTCTGCTCGACACAACAGGCCACAAGCTGGAAATCGAGTGGGCTCACAGAGTCCCTGCTCAGAGATCTGCTGAGGGAGACAGGCCCAGATCGATTCTGGCCAAATTTGAGATAATCCGATAAAAATCTTGTTGCGCCAGGCGAGGAGCAAAGGGAAGCTTTCTTGGAAGAACCATAATATTTTCTTGTTCCCGGACTTTGCGAACTCGACAAGAGAGAAACGTGATCGGTTCAGGGAATGCAAGAAACTCTTACATTAGAAAGATCTCATTTGCTCTGTTCCAGGCCAAATTGAGAATAGAAACGAAGGTCGGTCGCAAAGTATTTGCTGGATTTGGACATGTAATGTCTTTTATAGAATCAGTGACCGAGTAAACCATTGGATGTTTCAAATGTGAGTGGGTCTGACTCTCTGTACTTGAGGAAGCTGGGTGACATTTTGGGTTTTTTTTGCGTTGGCTCCGCCGAGCAGCTGGAGCTTGTTTTGTGAATAACACTTCCTTAAACTTTTGCATTGATGTTCCCTACCAGTTTGAGAGTGGACGCTATGAATGACTGCAAAATATCTACATGCTCACAAAGGATGTCTTTTATAAAGCTGACGGATTGTGTAAGTCATGATATGGCCTCCGAGTGAATTGACTCGACCATCCGGGGAACAGAGATGTTGGTTTTGTTTCTTTTTGTGTTGGTTCCGCCTAGCAGCTGGAGCTTGTTCTATTGAATAACACTCCATTGGAACAGCTGTGAATTAATCCGTTCGTTCTTCGTGCTCATTCCTCCTGCTGGCTGTAGTTTTTTTTTTTTTTTTTTTTTTTAAAAACGGGACATTGGAACGATTAGGTCATCCGCTGAACTCATAACAGCTGGCTCACGGAACATTTGTTTGTCCGAGGAATCTGATTGGTTTTATATCAGCTGGAATTTGTTTTGTGGAAGATCACACCTTTGAGAGACGGTTCTGTGAATTAAATCTACACATTCTTTGTGTTCATTCTTCCTATTGACTGGGTTTAATTTTACAAAGTATTTTCTGTTATGTAATTTTGCTTCACAAATTTGTGAGGCAAAATTGAGCAATCCGATGGCAAAGTTGTCATGGGGGCTCGTGTGCCTTCATGGACCTTTTGAGTTGAGGGATTGTCGCAGGTTGGTGCTGTCGTGCGCGGGGTTAATGCACACGTTTTTCTTTTTTTTTTGTTTTGTTCGGAGAGATGTTCGGGGTTTGATTTTCAAAAAAATGGGGAATGTGGTCTAATTTCGTTTGACAATTTATTCTCTCTACTACATCAATATGTCAGTTGTTAATGAGTGTACTCTCTCTCCAAATGGAATGTAAATGGGTTGGGGCACCCCATAAAAAGGAAGGTTATTTTTCTTAAACTTAAATATGATGGGCGTTTCTTCAAGAAACATCTCTCCACGCAGGAAGCTGAAAAATTTGGGAAGATATGGGGTGGACGCGTTTTAGTGCTGGCTCAAGTAAGAGCAAGGGAGTCATTATATTGGTAAATAAACATCTACAATTCAAATGTCTCTAACAGACTAAAGAAATTAGAAAGTAATTGTTTTAGCTGAAATTCAAGGGCAAAGGTTGATTGGCCAATTTATGCACCCAACGCTGATGATCAGGGCTTTAATAGATCTTGAAGGGATGTTGCAAGCCACTGGCACCCCTCATGATATAATATTGGGAGGAGACTTCAATCTTTTGATGGACTCAGTCCTTGATCATAGTGAAGCAAAAAAAGTGTAAACTCCCTAGAGCAACACTGACGCATCACAGGATGTGTAAAAATCTTGGTCTTTCGGATATTTGGAGACTTTTGAACCCATCTAGTAGGGACTATACATTTTCTTCATCAGTCCATAAGATTTATTCTAGAATAGATTTTATAGATCCAAATCCCTAATTTCATCTGTTGTCGATTACTAAATTGGAAACATTTTAGTCTCGGATCACACCCTGGTGAGTTTAGAGGTGATGCCACAGAGAAAAAATAAATCATAGTCGGCGCCTTAAATGTATCCCTTCTGCAAAATCCTGATTTCCAACAAATGATAAAGACTGAAATCAGGGTTTATATGGAGACCAACTGGTCCTCAGTATCCTCTGTGGGCGTGGCTTGGGAGGCACCTAAAGCGGTTCTTAGGGGTCTGATCATACAGTATGCCTCATTCAAAAATCCAAAATCACGAGAACTTTGAGTTGGAAGGAAATATTAAAAGTGCAGAGGCAGAGCTGAAGCACTGTATGTCAGCTGATGGCCTCATTTTGACCCGATTGAAATAGATAATACTATTGTCACGGAAAGTGGAGTTTTGGTTATTCAGGGCAAGACAGTCATTTACATTTATGCATTTGACAGACACTTATCCAAAGCATCTTACAGTGCTCTTATTACAGGGACAATCCCCCTGGAGCAACCTGGAGTTAAGTGCCTTGCTTAAGGACACAATGGTAGTGGCTGTGGGGATTGAACCAACAACCTTCTTACCTGTTCAGTGCTTTAGTCCACTACACCACCACCACTCCAGTCATACTTTGAGTCAGGTGACAAAGCAGGGAAGCTTTTGGCTAGATATATAAAGCAGAGTGTGTCTTTTACCATTCCCTCAGTGAAATCTGCTGGTGGTGAAATATTTACCTCAGCCACTGATATTAATAATGCTTTTAAAGAATTCTATATTGATCTTTATAGTTCCACGCCTTCATCTACGGACGAAGATATTAGAAACTTTGTGGAACCCTTAGTTCTTCCTAAACTGACGATTGAGCAAAAACTCTTGATTCCGAGAACCCTGGAGGAGCTTGACGGAGGTAATTAAGTCCCTACCTAAAGGCAAAGCTCCGGGGCCAGATGGTTTTGCCACAGAAGTCTTTAGATCCTATGCTACAGAACTGGCTCCACTTCTGTCAGAAGTTTATACTGAATCATTAAAAGGGAAAAGTTCAACCATGACACAAGCCCGGATCAGTCCGATTCTTAAAAAAAGGACAAAGATCCAAGCGAGTGTAAAAGTTACCGTCCAATCTCCCTGATCCAACTAGATGTAAAAAGTCAAATTTTGGCTAATCGATTTAGTAAGGTTATGACATCTCATATACATGTAGATCAGGTGGGATTTATTTGGGGCTGTAGCTCTTCTGATAACATTAGGCGTCTCATCAATATCATGTGGTCAGTGGTGAATGATCAGTCTCTGGTTGCTGCCATCTCACTTGATGCTAAAAAGGCATTTGATATGGTAGAATGGGATTATCTTTAAGATTTTGGAAATGTATGGGTTTGGGGAGCACATTTATTGGTTGGATTAAGTTACTCTTATAAACACCCTGTAGCAGCGGTACAAACAAACCAATTAATTTCAGATTATTTTACTCTGGATAGGGGCACTCGACAGGGTTGCCCTCTTTCCCCATTATTGTTCTGTCTTGCCCTGGAACCATTAGCAGCCGCGATAAGAAAAAGGATGATTTTCCAGGGGTGATGGCGGGAGGTGTGGCGCATAAGCTTCTGCTTTACGCAGATGATATTTTATTATTAGTCTCTGAGCCTACTAGATCTATGCCTTGCCTCCACAGAATTATTCATTCCTTTTCCAAGTTCTCAGGATACAAAGTTAATTGGTCTAAATCTGAAGCTTTAGCTCTGATTTAGCGTACTGTCCAGTAACAGCCTTCCAGCCAGGCACCTTTCAGTGGCCCAAACAGGGCATTAAGTATTTGGGGATTTCATTCCCAGCAAATTTGGCCAATTTAGTTAATTTTGACCCTTTAATAAAACAGTTTCAGTGATGTGGGCAGGTGGGCTTAATTACACTGATGATTGGGAAGGTTAACATTATTAAAATGAATTGTATTCCAAAATTCAACTACCTGCTTCAGTCTCTCCCTGTAGATGTCCCCCTCTCTTATTTCAAGCAATTTGATAGCATAGCGAAGTCCTTCATTTGGAATGGTAAACATCCCAGATTATATTTCAATAAATTACATAGGCCGATTGACAATGGTGGGTTAGGCCTACCCAAGATTTTATGCGTTCGGTCTTAGACATTTGGCTCATTGGTCACTTCCACCTGAGAGAGCCCCTCCCTGGTTTTGTATTTAAAAGGAGCAAGAACTTCCATCTCGCCACTGCAAAGCCTTTCGATCAAACTAGCTGGAGAGGTTAAGTCGCACACTGTTATTTTGCATTTGCACTCGATAAAAATGGACAAAAGGGTTTAATTTGGATATTTAAATGCAGCCTCGAGCGTATGGCTGAACCCTAAATTATGTATCAATAAGTCCCCTTTCTGTTGGTCAGATTGGATTGTGAGGGGGGTTAATACACTGTGACCTATATGTGAGTGGAGTAGAGACCTTTTGAAAATTTGGTTCAACATTTTGGCATTCCCAGATCTCAGTTTAATAAATACTTACAGCTTCGCCACCTACTCTGCACTATTTTTGGGAGTGGCACGCACCCCCCTAAATCGGCAGGTGCTGTGGGAGGGGTGATTGATGCTTCATGGCCTTTTCCGAAAGCAGCAGTGTATTACTCCCTCCTAATTCAGAGTCTGGGGGATGGAGCCTTGACTTCTCTCAAGAGTATGGGAAGATTTGAATTTGGTATTGGAGGATGGAGTGTGGACTAAGATTCTTAAAAATGTCAAGTCTGCATCTAGAGGTGCAAGGGTTCGCCTTATGCAATTTAAGATTTTACATTTTATTGGATCCCCTCTAGATTATATGGTCTTGGTCTAAAAAGACACCCACTTGCTGGCGATGCCAGTCAGAAGTTGGACACTACCCATGTCTTTTGGGGGTGTGTTAAGATCCAGGGGTTTTGGTTGAGGGTTCAGGAGATATTTGTGTGATGTTTTGAACACTCAGGTTTTGCTTTGTCCCAGACTCTGCATTTTGGTGATGGGGCGGTTATGCATTTAGGAGATAAATCACAAAAATAAATATTGTGTTCTGACCAGTCTCTTGATCGGCCAGCAAGTAGTTTTAAGGGGCTGGAAGTCAAGTGGAGCACCCTTTTTTCCCCCGGAGTGGTGTGTGGAAATGGGGAGGGTAGCTGCATTTGAAGAGGCGGTAAGTAGAAAGCTGGGGTTTAGGGACTTATTTGGGGGACTCTTGGGGAGGGGATGTGGAGAGTGTAGTTTAATCATGTATGTTTATTATATTTGTGCGCACATTTTTTTTTTTAGGATTGTTTTATGTGGGACTACAGGGATGTTCGTTAGGGGTCAGGGTGGGATTGTATTAGTAGGGTTTAAAATGTAAAATGTTGAGATATATATGTGCAAGTTTTTTCCCCCCACTGTTATGTGCATAGGAATCAATAAAGTGCACACATCCCCCCCCCCAATGGTGAAATTAACCTTAACACACACACACACACACACACTTAACCTTCAGCCAGCACAAAAGAGTTCTAAAATAAAATTAAAACCAGTTTACGCAGCACAAGAACACTCTGCAATCATAAAAGATCTTGCTGCAAAAGAAGAAAGAACTGTTAAATCGTGAATTAACATGAACTTACTGCAAAATCATGGATTTAAGCTTGCTGCAGAGCCCTTATGAATTAAACCCACCACAAGAGCTTGCTGTAATATCCCTAATTATAACTAGAGATGCATTGATGCCAATCTTTAAAGACGGGTAGAAGTACCAAGAAACTAGTTTGTACCCATATGCCATTCTTTGTCATCTTGATATAGCCAATATTGTGTTTGTCATTTTTAAATGACAATTCGGAACAGTTTTACCTGGGTGTAGCTTACCTTTAAAATAAAATTACACATTATACATGCTTTAACAGTTTGTGTTATGTCCATTCACAGAGTGGGCAATTGATTGTTCTGGGTTTGAGGGGATGAGCATGACTTTGATTGCTGAAAAAGGGTTAGGAGTTATTCTGTCAACAGAATAAAGCAGTCTTTACACACATGATTTTCAGTCAACAAGTGTGGGGAGAGAGAAAGAGAGAGGAGTTGCATGCATCACGTTAACTTTGACTTTAAAAACACAAATTGGAATGATCCATTTAAATAAAAATCATAGATGACTGACAAGCGCTTGTGAAAGCAACCACACTAACCCTAAACACGTGGAAAGAGTGCACGTTCATGTCTGAGAAGCCACAGATGTTTGTTAGGAAATGGATCAAATAACTGATCTAAATTTAAATGGTTTAAACATCCACGTTTCTCATGCTTTCAGACTGGTCTTCGAAGCACCATGCACAGCATGTACACAATGATGTGGTTGCACATGTACCTTGCATTCAGTTAATTAAAACTCGAGAGCTTGCTACAAAATAATTGAAACCAAGAGCTTGGCAAATCACCAATTAAAACCAGCTCAGACAAATCACGGACCAAAACCCAAGAGCTTGCTGCAAAATCATGAATTAGCTTACAGTGAATCATGCATTGGATAAAAGCTTGCTGAAAAATCTCTTAAAACTAAGCTCGCAGTGTAGTGATTTAGAATACACAAGCTGCGAAATCATTAACACCACAAGAGCTTGCAGTGAAATCATTAAGGATTAAAACTTACCAAGGTCGCTGCAAAATCATGAAGACTAAAATTAAATAGAATTGGATCGAAGACATGCATTTGAAATTCAGTTTGATGCAAATAAACCTTCCTTTCAACACAGCCCAATACACAGAACATAAATGTGGTGTGGTCAGACAATGAAGCAAATTAAAATCAACCACGAGGGACCACAGTGAGAACTGATGCAAGAAGAGCAAAAACAGATGCCATATGCTGTTGAAGAGAACCATTTGACAGCAAAGCACTCAAAGCAATGCTACCATTTAACATTTTCATACTTAAATTTAAGTAAAGGTGACCCAAACATCAAGTCTTTCAGAAACAATGAGAAAAAAAAAAAAAAAAGTTAACAAAAAGTCTTACATTGACATGACCGAGTGTGAATCCTCACCAGTTCAAAAAAATGTTAGGTTTATTGGTTTACTTTAGATATTTGGAGGACATTTGAACTGGCAAAATGACAGTGAAAAGCATAATTATACAAATCATGAATACACATGCAGATCCACATTTTGGGATTGTGGTCCTGTGGAAAGTCTTTAAGTACACAAGATGACAGAAGGTTGCATATGAAGGTAAATGCTGCAAAACTCGAGAATGTACAATAAATAGGGTTGGACACTAAAGTAACAAGCATTTTTTCCTCTGAAATAAAGTATCACTCGGATACGGATCACTGGTCAGATCTGAAGGACAGCAGTACGAAGAAAAGCATTGTACAGCAGGAGGAGAGAAAGTACTCGTACAAGGGTACGAAGTCAAGTCAGTGTTTGGACATCCCAGTTAGGATTGTTGGATCAGTTGTCAAAGATTAGAGGCTAAAAATCACACCATTCAGACACAGCTGAGATTAAATCGCAAAACTCTGAGATCACGCTTTAATATTTGTAAAAGACCAGAAGAGGCCATTTATACTCTTTAGAGTCAAGTAAATTTGTTTCAGAGCTCTTCATCAAATCTCCCTCGAAACCAGCCATACGGTCACCTTCTGCCACAAATTAACATTTTATTTTTTGCAATGTATTTGTGCCATGGGGGGGGGGAATAAAAAAAATATATATATTTAAAAATAGTGTAACTGCTGGAAATATAAAGGCTGCAATATAAAACATCAGCTATATTCAACACTTTTGCTGAAGCAACCTGGTAACAACATCAACATTATACACAACACAAACTACACAATACTTACACAATATAAACACTGAACAGTAAACAAGACACACAATTACCTGAACAGTTGAAGTACACTTTCATTATGCTGTAAAGTCAGTTTCCAAGTTTACAATTCCACTTTCAGTATGTGGTCATAAAAATATCAAGACCTGTACTGGTAAAATGTTGGTATTGGTAAAATCTACTTGAGTAGAGAGAACTGAGATTTTTATACATGAATACATCACCCTAACCCTAACGAACAAGGAGACACTGACATTTAAAAAATTGTGAAATGTAAACTTCCCACTAAATCACTGTAACCTTGACCTCAGGTACACACAGTAATTTCACAAGAAGTAAAGCAATTATTAACTAATTATAAACATTAAGAGATTTCAGAGAAGAAATAAGTAAACTATGTTTTTTTTTAATGACTCACCCACTGCTGTTTTCAACCTCTCCCGCGACATTTTCAAATGTTCCCGCCAAAAAGACGCGCAGGTGCGACTCCAGCATTTATAATATAGCTGCGACAGAGCAGGGCTGCGATTGGCCGAGCAGAAAAGAGCAATAAAGTCCTGACCAATCACAAAGTTTAAACAAATCGATGTTCGTCCAATACAGAAGAAGACGCTCCACCTATAAAACAGAAGTTTGAACAATTGAACCTGAACGGTGACGCGATGACGATTCAAAGGTTAGGGATTTTTCATGGAGCATGAGGATTAGGGTTGCAGATTATACACGCATATATACGCAGAGACAAAGTGAAAATAATGCAATAGCACATTTTATTTCCAAACTAGACCTGCAATCAATGAGAATATTCAGATGTAATGACATCATCTGTTAGTCATGTAACCTTTTTTAGACATGTTGAGTGAGCAAATGAAGTTCTGAGTGGGATGGGACATACCAGAAGATAACGCAGAATAATACACACAAACACACACACACACACTCACGCACGCACGCACACACTCACACACACACACACACACACACAAACACACACACATTCACACACATACATACACATTCACACACACACACTCACACACACACATACACATTCACACACACACAAACACACACATACACACACACACACTCACACACACACACACACATACACACTCACACACACATACACACACACACTCTCACACACACACACACACACTCACACACACACACACTCACACACACACACACACACAAACACACACACATTCACACACATACATACACATTCACACACACACACTCACACACACACATACACATTCACACACACACAAACACACACATACACACACACACACTCACACACACACACACACATACACACTCACACACACATACACACACACACTCTCACACACACACACACACACTCACACACACACCCACTCACACACACACACACATACACACTCACACACACACACACACACACACTCACACACACACACACACATACACACTCACACACACACACACACATACACACTCACACACACACACACACACTACACACACACACACACACACTACACACACACACACACACACACATACACACTCACACACACACACACACACATACACATTCACACACACACACACACACATACACATTCACACACATACACACACACACACATACACACACACATACACACACACACACTCACACACACACACACACATTCACACACACACATACACACACACACTCACACACACATACACATTCACACACACACACACACACACACACATACACACACACACACACATTCACACACACACACACACATTCACACACTCACACACACACTCATACACACATCACACACACACACACACACACACACACACACACACTCACACACACACACTCACACACACACACACACACTCACACACACATACACACTCACACACTCACACACACACACACTCACACACACTCACACACACACACACACACACACTCACACACACTCACACACACACACACACACTCACACTCACACACACACACACACTCACACACACACACACACTCACTCACTCACTCACATTCACCTTCGCTGACACTGGCAGAACTAAGACACATTTTTAAAAAGACATGTTAATGTGCCTTTACTCTGTGAACTGTGGATTTGGTCTTATTTAAGTTACATGTGCAAGGAAAAAAATCTTTTTCTATGTATTATTCTCATATCTAACCTTTACTCTAGTACTCTGGTTTCTTTTACCATTGATGTTGCATTACTCTGTGTTAGACGTAAGACTTCATAAGAGACACTGGACTGATTGTACCACATAATCATCTTCAACACTAATTGATAGTCAAAGCTTGGAGCCAGAGTCTTAATATAGTTTACAATACTTGTATAAGAAAGTATTATGAATGAAAAATAAAATTATAGAAGACAAGATTGTTAGACGATGTGTTTTAATAGGGTATGTTGAAAGACATGAGCTGAACACGTTAGAATTTGTAAGATAATATTTTAAAGCCACGATACATTTAAACATATAACAAATAAGCGTATACCAAGTTCAGAGAACATTCTGGGCACATGTTAAAATTCAATGTTAGAAGACTCATTTGTAAGAGAATATGTTTTTTCCGATTAACACTTTTTATTGATTCACACACTTGAAACAGAAAAGCAAAACATATATTCATAGAATCAACTATAACCCCCATTATTCCCTTTCCCCCTCCCAATCCCCAACCCCACCCTGACCCTCAACAAATATCCCTGTGGTCACAACTTGAGTTACACACACACAAAAAAGAAAAATATATAAAAAAATAATAATATTCACACACATTTAAAATTGCACATTCCTCTCCACTCTCCATCCCCAAGAGCCCTCCAAAAAGGCCAAATAGCATGCCCATTTTTTATTAATCTAAGTTTTCCAGCCTTCTACATGATATCTCCTCGAATGCCGCTACCCTGCATAAACATGGGTACAATAAATGTCCAAATCACACTTAAACAGACTTTTACAGACATCATGACTTAAAGGTGAACTCTGTAATTTCTTCATAATACAAAATATGACCATAACCTAACCCTAATACCTACTGCCATGGGTCACCATTACTGATGCCATTGTAGAAATACACTAGATACTGTGAAGCATTTTGTATTCTGCAATCAAAAGAGCTCAGTAACAGAAGAGTACTGAAATATCTGATTAATATTAGTATATGGATTCTGGAAACCTTTTTGGTAACTATAGAAATTGTGTAAAAACGGGTAACCTGCAGTTGTTATCTTAAAGGGATAGTTCACCTAAAACTGAAAATTCTCTCATCATTTACTCACCCTCATGCCATCCCAGATGTGTATGACTTTTTTTCTTCTGCAGAACACAAATGAAGATTTTTAGAAGAATATTTCAGCTCTTTAGGTCCATACAATGCAAGTGAATGGTGACCAGGGGATGTATTACAGAAAACTTCCTATTTTAAGTTTTAAAGGTGCAGTATGTAAGATTCAGAAACACTTGTTATTAGTGACACCTGTGGCCGTTAAGTGAACTGCAGCAGCTACCTGTTGCTCGTGCTCGTGCACACACTCCATAGGAACGCGAGCACTGGCCAAAACAATGAAATAATGTACAAAGAGACTGAACGTGATTCACCAACATTCTGCTGACAGATGCAGTAACATAATTAGAATTACACAGTTATGATTGTTTTAATACAAACTTTGAGACTGTATATTATATTTGACTCTCCAGTGCTGGAACAGGGCTAAAACAAAGTGTGGATATAGGTCTGACTATGCGAGACTGTAGTTTGAAGTAATCACTTTTCTTTGCATGATACATTGACTGCATTTATACGATAGCCTATGTCGGCGTTAGCTAGCTAGCCAGCTTTATCAATAGCTGTTAGCTAAATTTGGCAGATGATGACAGTAGCTGTTTATAAAATAGACTGTACATTATAAATATGTTGACACAATTCATTATTGATGTGATTCCATCACAACTGTCATTTTGATATATTGATGTGCTATTGTTTTATAATAATAGATTGTATATATTTTCTGTATAACCAAGTTATGTTACACTAATGAATGGAGCTTTTTGTATTATCTTGAACATTGTCTAGCATTCATTTCATGTGTTATTGTAATTTAGCTAAATGACACAGATCAATCCTTATGGCACTATATTGCACATGTTTGCAGTTATGTAAGTTTACCTGTCCAATAAGAAGAACGCCAATTCAGGGTCTGTTTTGATCCCCAAAACCGAACGAAGGTCCCTCCAGGAATCAAATGTCCTGCCAATGTTCACTCTAGTTTTCTCACGATCACGTTCCTGCTTATCCAGACGGGATTCAGTAGATAAATGTTTTTTTGGTTTACTCTGAGTTTGTGTAGGAGTCGGTGTTATGCTGGGAGCCGGACGTTTGCTGGATTTCATCTCTAAGATAACGTTACCTAGTGTTGCAGTTTGTTGTCGCTGTTGAATAGCGGAAGAGAAGCACTGAGGCACGACTCTCGGGAGCGCGCATAAACGTCACATACTTTGGATTTTCCCGGCAAAAGCAACCCGCTCCCTTCGCATGAAAATCAGTCTACAGGCTTTAATAGGCAACCTAGGAAGTCTGGGAAGTGCTCAATTTTTAAGTTGCGTTACAAGCCGTTCACACATTGGCAAAAAAAGGCAAATATTACATGAAAAATGTTACATATTGCTCCTTTAACATCTGATCAGTTAAGTTAGGATTTATCACAAATTTATATTACAGAAGCAAATCCTAACTGTAGTTAAGATTTAAGATAATGCTCTTAGGAAATGTTGTTATAGCTTTTTTCCTAAATTAGATCCTAACTGAAATTGCCATGGTAACAAAGCAAATAAGATAGGATTCCAAAGTTAGGGTTTTTTTATATGCCCCCTAAACAGCATAAAAGTAATCCATAAGACTCCAGTGGTTTAATCCATGTCTTCAGAAGTGATATGATAGGTGTGTGTGAGAAACAGATCAATATTTAAGTCCTTTTTTGCTAGAAATCCTTCTCTCTGCCCAGTAGGGGGCGACATGCATGAAGAATGTGAATCACCAAAAACCAAAAATAAACATACAGTGCTATTTTAAAATATCTAAAAGCAACAGGGTTGGACAAGAGAATTTAAGGACTTGCATGGTTTAATGAAAACAATATTTTATTTTATTTATTTACATTTTTTTACTATTTACTACTTGATGCTCCACCCTCCAGTCCAGTTTGTGGCGGTAATGCACCAATAGTTGGTTTGCCAACTGCCAATAAACAATAGCAGGGAGGAGAATTTATAGTAAAAAAGGACTTAAATATTGATCTGTTTCTCACCCACACCTATCATATCACTTCTGAAGACATGGATTAAACCACTGGAGTCTTATGGATTACCTTTATGCTGCCTTTATGTGCTTTTTTGAGCTTCAAAGTGCTGGTCACCATTCACCTGCATTGTATGGACCTACAGCATTGAAATATTCTTCTAAAAATCTTCATTTGTTTTCAGCAGAAAAAGTCATACACATCTAGGATGGTATGAGGATGAGTAAATGATGAGAGAATTTTGATGTTTGGGTGAACTGTCCCTTTAAAGGGCTATTTCTATCTCATCTATCACTTAATATTAGTTTTGTTTGTGTAACCTAATGTATTCAGGTTGATTCAGTGCAGGCCCGGTTCTAGATCAAAATCTCGTGTTTCTGTATTTAGTGGGGGTGCTCTAGTAGTTAAAGACGCAATACAAAACAAACCTTATACAACTGTGTGATGAGGAGGAGGGCGTGGCCGGGCCATGATGGTGTACGGCTGGCGCTGAATCAGCTGATCAGCGGGAGAGCGAGATAAATGGTAGCTGGAGAAACCAGTTCGATAGAGACGCATGTGGCCGCGTTGCATGTGTGTCTGTGTTTGTTTATGTTTGTTTTAAGTTAAGTTTGACATTAAAACTTTATGTTTACTGTTCAGCCGGTTTCCGCCTCCTCCTTGCCCATCCTTGAACTGTTACACTGATGCCGAAATCTGGGATAAGGAGGAATGGTACGCTGCTATGGAGTCATCTTCGCCACTGGAGGAAGTGGTCCGATCTCTCGCCAGCATCCACCAGGCTCAACATCAGGCCCTCATGGATCTGTGGGCGGAGCAGCAACAGTGCTTCGAGGCACTCCTTCAAGACCAAGAAGAGGACCGATGGGCGTTGCGGAGCTTGGTACCCCTAGGGGGGGCACATGCAGCGACCCCGGCAGCAGCAAACCCCCATGTGACGCTGGCGAAGATGGGGGCGCAAGATGACCCGGAGACCTTTTTGGAGCTCTTTGAGCGCATGGCACAAGCTCTGGAATGGCCATGGGCTTAATGGGCAGTCCACCTCCTACCGCTGCTGACTGGGGAGGCCCAACTTGTGGCCCAACAACTCCCAGTCAACAACCTCCTGAGGTACCCCAAGCTGAAGAAAGCCATCATACAGCTGGTCGGCCGCAATTCTGAAGAGCATCGCCAGCGGTTCCAATCCCTCATGCTGAGCAAAGCTGGCCGCCCGTTTGCCTTCGCTCAACAGCTCCGTGACACCTGCCAGCGGTGGGTGCTGGCTGAGGAGCCCAGTGACGTCAGGGGTGTCATCGATCTTGTGGTACTGGAACAATTAGTCTCCCAACTACCGAAAGGAACTGTGGAGTGGGTCCAGTGCCATCGACCGGCATCGCTGGATGAAGCAGTGCAGTTGGCGGAGGACCATTAAGCAGCATACCCGGGGGCCCGCTCTCTCTCTCTCTCTCTCTCTCTCTCTCTCTCTCTCTCTGTGAGGTGAGGTTTGGGCTGGTCTGTTGGAGTTATGGGGAGCCAGGAACAGCCGCGAACAGTGCCCGGTGATGGAGGTGAAAACGTTGATCCAGGTCCCCGACACTCCACAGGCCACCCCCGATCGAGCCGGAACATGCCAAAAACCTGTGAGTATTGGGGGGGTACATACCAAGCCTTGGTGGATTCAGGTTGTAACCAAACCTCCATTCATCAATGCTTGGTTCAAAATGGGGCATTGGATACAAATAATCGGGTGAAGGTGAGGTGTGTGTGTCCTCTTCCGTTGATCAAGGTTCCCATTGACAGAGTTAGCATGGACCTCATCGGGCCATTAGAACGGTCAGCACACGGGCATCGCTTTGTGTTGGTTCTGGTGGACTACGCAATGCGATACCCGGAAGCAGTGCCTCTTTGCAACATTTCAGTATGTAGTGTTACAGAGGCACTCTTCAAAATAATCTCCCAAGTGGGGATTCTGAAAAAAGTCCTCACTGATCAGGGCACTACTACGTGAGCTGTATGAATTATTGTTTTTTTTTTTTCTATTAACATTTTTTATTGATTCCTATATTAACACATACAAGCAAGAACATATACAAACAGAATCAATACTTAACCCCCTCTATTACTACCCCCCTCCAATCCTACCCAAAACAACATCCCAGTGGTCCCACATAATTATAGACACACAAAAACAATATTAAAAAAGAAAATAATTAATAAAATATAATTCACACACATAAACTCTACATCTCTCTCTCCACTGTCCCTCCCCGAGAGCCCTCCAAAAATTCCAAATATTTGCCCCATTTTCCCATAAACAAGTCCAAATTACCCAATCCTCTAGATACCCCTTCTTCAAATGCTGCCACCCTCCCCATCTCTGTACACCACTCTAGAAATGATGGCGCTCCGTCGGACTTCCAACCCCCTAAAATGACTTGTCTGCCAATCATAACACTTGTTAAAACCCAATTTTTAATAAATTTGTCCCCCAAATTTATGACAGCTCTGTCACCCAAAATACAATGTCTGGGGCAAAGCAAAACTTGAGTGCCCAAAACATCAAACAAATAGCTCTGCACCTTCATCCAAAAATCTTGAATCTTAACACACCCCCAAAAGGCATGAGTTGTGTCTCCAACTTCTGATTGACAATGCCAGCAGTTGGGTGTGTCTTTAAGACCAAGCTTATATAATCTAGAGGGGGTCCAGTAAAATCTATGTAGAATCTTAAATTGCATAAGGCGAACCCGTGCATCTCTAGATGCAGACTTGATGTTTTTTAGAATCCTAGTCCACACTTCTTCCTCCAATACCAAATTCAAATCTTTTTCCCATAATCTCTTGATAGAAGCTAAAGCTCCATCCCCCAGACTCCGAACCAGCAGGGAGTAATACACTGATACCTCATGACCTTTTCCAAAAGCAGTAATCACCTCTCCCAAAGCATCTGCCGCTTTAGGGGGGTGTGTGCTACTCCCAAAAATAGTACAGAGCATGTACCACTCTGACCAACAGAAAGAGGACTTATTGATACATAATTTTGGGTTCAGCCATATGCTTGAGGCAACATTTGAATAAACGTCCAAATTAAATACGCTGGCCACTCTTGTCCAAATCATGTGCAAATGTGAAATAACGGGGTGTGACTTAACTTCTCTGGTTAGTTTAATAGAAAGACTTTGCAATGGTGAAATAGGGGCAAGGACTTCCTGTTCAATAGAAAACCAGGGAGGGGCTTTTTCAGGTGGAAGCGACCAATGAGCCAAATGCCTGAGACCAAACATGTAATAATAAAACAAAATCTTGGGTAAGCCTAACCCACCTTTATCAATCGGCCTATGTAATTTGTTGGAATGTAGTCTGGGACGTTTACCATTCCAAATGAAGGACTTCGCTATGCTATCAAATTGCTTAAAATAAGAGAGGGGGACATCTACAGGGAGAGACTGTAGCAGGTAGTTGAATTTTGGAATACAATTCATTTTAATAACATTAATCTTCCCAGTCATCGATAAATGTAATGAAGCCCATCTGTCCACAACGCTCAAAAACCTTTTTATTAAAGGGTCAAAATTAACTCGAACTAAATCAGACAAATCTGCTGGGAATAAAATACCCAAATACTTAATGCCCTGTTTGGGCCACTGAAAGGCACCTGGCTGGAAAGAATAATTAATTCCAAATCTGTTTTGGACGCGGGCGGATTAGCGGATAATTCCCTTTCCGATGACTCAAGATAATCGATTCGTTTTTCAACTTCTGTCACTCTTGTAAACAACTCAGAGAATTTTGTTTCCATCGCCGTAATCGATCGACGTATTACAGCGAGATCCTCCAAGTCAGCAACAACCTTCGTCAACATCATTGACATGTTGGACAGTTGATGCTGAATTTCATCTACTGACGTAAATCGAGTCCCCGTCTCACAGTCCCGTCAGAGGCCTCAGCTTGAACACGTAAGTGTCTTTTAATGTCTCCAGAGTCTGAGGATTTTGACTTCTTTGCCATGTTTACCTCAAAGAGCAAGTATGTAACTGAGTGTATCGAATCTCACCAGATTATAACATGAAAATAATTAAAAAACTAGCAAAGTTCGCAGAGCTCGTGTCTCACACGTATGCTTCTCACATGTCATCCCCGGAAACTCCCAATTATTGGGTATTAAATCTATTCAGGCAAGGGTGTACCATCCACAAACGGACGGCTTGGTCGAACGATATTATAAGACCTTAAAAAATATGATTATTAAGTTCGTGCACAAAGATGCTCGGAATTGGGATAAATGACTCGAACCTCTGTTATTTGCAGTGCGAGAGGTCCCGCAAGCCACCAGTGGGTTTTGCCTGTTTTAACTGTTATATGGGCGTAAGCCCCGTGGTGTGTTAGACATCATGAAGGAAAATTGGGTGGAGGGACCTTCACAAAGCAAAACTGAAATTCAATATGTTCTTGACCTGAGAGCAAAACTCCACACACAGGGGTGTCTATCACAGGATAATTTGCTACAGACGCAAGAACGTCAGTCCCGGCTGTATAACAGGGGAGCTCAGCTACAGGAGTTTGCACTGGGAGATAAAGTCCTTGAATTACTGCCCACATCGAGCTCTTAATTACTCGCAAAGTGGCAAGGGCCCTTTGAAGTCACACAGCATGTTGGGGAAGTCGATTATGAGGTAATGTGTACAGATAGGGGCGTGGCTCATCAAATTTACCACCTCAACCTACTAAAACCATGCAGAGAGGCGGTCCCCATATCCTTGGAGACGGTAGTTCCGGAGAGGGACGAGCTCGGTCTGGAGGTGAGTCTAAAAGCCAATCAGTTCACTCCGGTCCCTTGCCGTCACAATGTACGGAGGTTGCAAAATAATTTCTCTGACATGTTCTCACCTCTCCCCGGCTGCCCCCACGCTGCATATGCCGCTGCTTATTTGGATGATATCATTATTTACAGTAATGACTGGCAATGGCATGTGCAGCATCTAAGGGCGGTTCTGAGGTCACTGCAATGAGTGGGGCTCACAGCAAACCCGAAGAAGTGCGCAACTGGGCGGGTAGAGGTACGGTATCTGCAGTTTCACTTGGGTCACGGGCAGGTGCGACCCCAAATAGATAAAACTGCAGCGATCGCGCCCTGCCTGAGATCCAAGACCCAAAATGAGGCGAGACAGTTTCTGGGGCTGGCTGGCTACTATTGAAGGTTTGTGCCTAATTTTTCCGACGCCACCAGCCCGCTGACTGATCTCACTAAAAAGGGAGCCCCTTTTATCATTGGGAAAAAATGTCTTTGGGTAGATTTTATGGTGCTATGTGTTCAATTTCTTCTGCTGATACACAGAGAATTAAAACTAAATGGGAGGAAGAGTTAGCTACTGATATTGATGATGAAACATGGGACGACATTTGGTCTTATGCTAAGAAAATATCTGTTTGTTCACGTACAAGAGAAATACAATTTAAAATCATACATAGACTCCATATTTCTCCTAACCGCAGGCATTTTTTTAACCCCTCTATATCGCCTATGTGTTTAAAATGTAAAACTGAAGTAGGTACTTTAACACATTGTCTGTGGTCATGTAACAGTCTGCAAAGGTATTGGTTTTTGGTGCTGGAGGAAATGGAAAAGATCTTTAATATGCAGTTGGATTTTGACCCAGTCTCATTGGTACTGGGTATACCTAATGAATGCATTGTTTCATCTGCTAACAAGAAATTGTATAATATTCTCTCCTTTGCTGCCAGAAAAAATGTTTTACTTAATTGGATTAGTGATAAATCTCCATCACTTATAGGCTGGCATAAGATAATTTTTGAGCTGATTCCCCTGGAGCGTCTTACCTATATATTACATCAAAAAACAGGCCAGTTTTATAAAGCCTGGACTCCATATTTGGACTACATGGAACCTCATCTTCGCCCTATTATACTACAAGGAATATTGTAATTGTGTTACTATCTGGACATTTAACTTTTCTGCTCTACTCATTTTTTTTCCTCTCTCCCTGATCTGTTATATATGGGGTAGTCCTGTTTTATCTAAAAATCTGAGCTATTTCTTTCTTTTCTTTTTTTTTTTTTTTTCTGGTTGTTTGGGCGATGTCTTGTTATTTTTGTATTACATTGAAAATTCAATAAAAATAATTATAAAAAAATAAATAAATAAATAATAAAAAAAAAGGGAGCCCCAGACCTGGCCAGTGGACGGAATCGTGACAACAAGCTTTCACGCAGGTAAAAGCTGTGCTTTGTGGCGGGCTGCTTCTGCACTCCCCTGATTTCTCTCTCCCTTTTGTGTTACAGACGGACGTATCGGACAGGGGGCTGGGTGCTGTACTGTCCCAGGTGGTGGAGGGGGGAAGAGCGCCCGGTGGTGTACGTAAGTCGGAAGCTCTCTATGAGAGAAACTAAGTACAGCACCATAGAGAAGGAGTGCTTGACCATCAAGTGGACGGTCCTCACTCTCCACTACTATTTATTGGGACAGGCATTCACCCTCTGTTCAGACCATGCCCAGCTCCAATGGCTCCACCCTATGAAAGATGCCAACGCCCGGATCACCTGTTGGTATTTGGCACTCCTGCTGTTTAAGTTCATTAGCCCAGTATTAAGTTAAGGTGGTCCATAGACCGGGGGTGGAGATGGCTGTCGCAGATTTCCTTTCCAGAAAAGGGGGGTGAGTGGGCAGTCCGGACGGTTCCCCCGGCCTGAGTCGGGCGGTGGTGGTATGTAGAGGTGAGTGTAGCGTGACACATCAGAGACTGTGTATTTATGATCAGAGACTTTTTATGATTATTGCTGAAAAGCTGGACTGGTGGTTGTGGAGATTCCCCCTATACTATGTAAAGCACTTTGAGTATCTTGAAAAGCGCTATATAAATGTAAGGAATTTATTTATTTATGCCAAAAAGCAGTCTTTTGTTTGATAAATGCTGGAAAGCGATTTCTGTTTTATTTTAATAAAAGCTGACTCACTTGGAACGTGGAAACCGGCTCCTGCTTCCTCCTTTATCTGCCCAACAACAAGCCTTTGCTACAAACTGATGGTGCATTGAGGTCTGTTGGAGGGTGCTTAGCATGTTATGTTACAACATGAAGCACGTTTTTTTCCAGTGTATAAATACATGATCGACTAAGGTGTTATTTAATAATTCCAGATGTAATTTACACTGTAACTAAGGTGAGCGGGGTTGGGTCAGTTCCACAGCACACTTGTCATTTTTTTATTTTTATTAACAATAACAAGACCTCACTTTCTCTGTGTGTATGAATTTAAAATGAGTGGAACCATAAGTTGCATTAACTGGAATAATTTTTTGTTGTTGTTATTTACTGAACTTTAAAACGACAACAGATAATTCCAAACGGCTGACCATCATTTTGAGGGAAACCAAGAAAATAATTTTAGTGTCATGAAAGAAAACGAACACATCAGTTTTCATTGTAACGTCGCTCTCTCTCTCTCAGTGTGTGTGCGAGCAAGAGAGAGAGCATTCTCATCCAAGACCATGAGAAAACCTTTTCATGTAAAATAACGCAAAGTAACCAATGACTGATAAAATATTATGATTATAATAAAAGCATGCAGCAGCACTTTGCATAACCACTATGTTCAAATATTCTACGTGACAGATTTCTACCAGTTTAACCAGTATATCAATTTACCTTTTGACCAAATCCTCTTAACATTGATCATGCACAATGATCCCGGTTGACTGAGGACTCGAGACAAGAACTTAATAGACCTTTTTCACACTCTGGGTTTTGGAACGTGGAAATAAACCTTTGCAGGGTAAACTTCGACAGTGGTGAATGGGAGATCGCAGCACATATTATTTTCACTTACACATTTACTCCAAGATCCACTATTACCTTTGATTGACTTTCCAGAAGAGGAAAAAAATAGAGAGCGGTGCATTAAGACAGTAAAGTGGGAGAAGATGCCACATCATATAAAGAAGTTTGCTTGAATTAAGCTGCTAAATAAGGTGGAAACGCGTCATCACAGTCTGTGAAAAAGATCTATTTCTTTCTTACAGCTACCTGACACAATTATATTAGACAAACCCTCGACTAATAGATTATTGTCAAGCTGGGTAATTTTATTTTTACATTTTCATTTAGCTTTAGTTTTAATTGGTCAGCTTTCGATAGTTTTAGTTGAGTTTTTTTTCTTCAGGTTTTTCTAGTTTTAGTGTAGTTTAATTTAGTTTTCATTCAGTAAAATCAACACTGAACCCTAGGACAAATAATATTTGAAAGGAATAGAAAAATTTAAAATGAATAGAAAAGACGAATCCATTCTGAGTTCTGCTCACCGGTCTCTAATCCTCCAGCTTGTTATTTAATTAATAAACTTAATGAATTGTTTTCTGAATGAATTACTTGAAATATCACTGAGACCCCACACACATTCTGTGTGCTTTTACATGTACAAATACAATGTACAAACCCTGTACATATGGTAAAAAAGGTGATGAAGTTCTCAACATTCAACAACAAATTCAATAATATAAATATCAGATATAAAGAAATTAAAATAAGTATATGCATCAAATAATGCTGAATGTCACATTAGATCAGTCAGAATGAGTTGATTGTTAAAGATCATCTGACCAAACAAATGAAATACATACAATTAAAAAACACAATCTGCACAGTAATACTTTGTTAAAATAGCTTGCATTACAAATGTAAAAATCTTTATAAAAGAAGTTCACTTGAGGTGGTGGACACAGTGAAACGCTTTGATCTGTTGGTAAAGTTTGCAGCTGCTGGTTTCTGGTTTGTTGTGGGTTTGAACTTTAACAAACGTTGAGAGATGAAGAGAGACAGAGAGAAAAACAGAACATCATGAAGAGAGAGAACAACAGGAGGAGAGGAGGAGACAGTCGCTGAGCGTCCGAGCCCATTCGTCCATTTATCCTGTTCCTTTTATTGTTGGGTGTGTTACGTGGGCGGGGTCTGTCATGGGGGCGGGGCGGCTTATCAATATGGAGTGTGTTGTGAGGAGGAGAGAAAGAGCCGTAACCCGGCCAATCGTCACTGAACCGCTCACCTGCTTCAGCATCAACACCAGAACCGCTGCCGCCCTCCGCCTCACCTACACACACACAAAAACACACAAATTGACTTCCGTTGTTTTTATACTGGGATAATGATATGTAAAGTGCTCCATCAAAAATGAGTTGCAAGTCGCATTGGGCCATTTTTGGAAAAACATCAAATTTGGTCAAAAACTGACTGAACTTGTTTTGATAAAACAAAGTATCAGCTTTCAAATGATGTCATTGTAATAAATATATATAAACTATATTGGCCATCTCGTCACCCTCTCGCTATTTCCATGCTAGATCAAGTGTTGGGAATGTCAGAGTTCATTTGGACAATCTACGATTATTGGAATATTCACCAAAAAATACCTGAGCCGGACTCTGTTGTAGCATTAATTACAGACTCTTTAATAAATGCAAGATCGCCATTCAACAATTCTTATATTTTAAATGACTTCTTTACTTCTTGTGCCTTGGACTTCTTATTTTCCAAGGACTACAGGTCATGGAGGTGGCTTAGCCACAATTTTTAAGAACAGTTTGAGGTGCAACATTTTAAGATTGACCTGATCACACCTCTGCTGTGTGTGCTGGTTTACAGAACTCCCAAATTTTAACTGATAAAGCCTTAACTGATAAAATACTGATGTCTCAGAGATCAAAGTCTGGAGGTTTTGGATGATTTCCCCTTCATCATGCACAGGTAAGTGCTACTTTTACAACTGTCACGTCAGCAATGCCGGTTTTTCCTCATTAATATGAAAATGGCAAAGAATATAAATTAAATATTACCAACTCTTAAAGTCTGCCACCCAACCCAAACCTCTGCCAAACCCTAACCATTAGTGGAGTAAA
>NC_059370.1:46268454-46295954 GCF_019703515.2 Myxocyprinus asiaticus | reverse complement strand
ACCATTTTGCAGTGTGAATAGTGTGAGTAGTGTGTTTACACTGGAAAAAAACAAGAAGAGTACTATGAGTCCCCTGATGATGTACTTTTTTAACTGAAATAAGTGTAATGTAGGACACTTTCTTCTGCTGAACACAAATGAAGATTTTTAGAAGAATATTTCAGCTCTGTAGGTTCATACAATGCAAGTGAATAGTGACCAGAACTTTGAAGCTCCAAAAAGCACACAAAGGCAGCATAAAAGTAATCCATAAGACTCCAGTGGTTTAATCCATGTCTTCTGAAGTGATAATGATAGGTGTGGCTGAGAAACAGATCAATATTCAAGTCCTTTTATTCTATTAATCTTTAACGTTCACTTCCACATTCTTCTTCTTTTTTTTTTTTTTTTTGGCGATTTGCATTCTTCATGCATATCGCCACCTACTGGTCGGGGCTGGTCAAAGATGGAGATTTATAGAATAAAAGGACTTAAATATTGATCTGTTTTTGATTTTTGGGGGGACTATCACTTTACTGAACGTTAAAATTCAACTGGACTGTTTTGAGCACCTCCTAATAAGGTCTAACCAAGCAGTTCTGTGCGAAAGAGAGATAGAATATTACTTGTGTGTAATAAGAATAATTACATTTGTATAAACTGAAAAAACACAACACAAACACAAAAACAGAATAGCCACCATACGCAGCCCCTGCAATAGCAACACTTGAGTGCAACTTGAGTGGAATAACGATCCTTTAGCTGGTGTCATACTATAACCATAATGAAGGTATCATGATAACCTTACTGTGTAGTGCACAGAATTACTACATCATTCCTTTTTGACAATTGTGATTGTAAGTACCAGCATCACTTTACAGTACTGTGATATGTTTTGAGTGTGTTGTGTATCATGCATGTTGGTTTGAGTGTGTTGTGTATCATGCATGTTGGTTTGAGTGTGTTGTGTATCATACATGTTGGTTTGAGTGTGTTGTGTGTCAGTGTGTGTGTGTTGTGTATATTGTACCTTTGCAGAGATGCTAATGCTGTTCTCTTGCATGTTCATGATGCCTTCTGACACTTTCACTGCGATCGAATCTGCAGCCAATTCAAAATTAAATGGCCCGCCAAGTTTCTCCACCACCGCCATCAGAGCGTCTGCAGGTTATCAACATCATCATGTTTAAAGGGATAGTTCACCCAAAAATGAAAATTCTGTCATCATTTACTCACCCTCATGTCATCCCAGATGTGTATGACTTTCTTCTGCTGAACACAAATGAAGATTTTTAGAAGAATATTTCAGCTCTGTAGGTCCATACAATGCAAGTGAATGGTGACTAGGACTTTGAAGCTCCAAAAAGCACACAAAGGCAGCATAAAAGTAATCCATAAGACTGCAGTGGTTTAATCCATGTGTTCTGAAGTGATATGATAGGTGTGGTTGAGAAACAGATCAATATTTAAGTCCTTTTCCTATAAATCATGACAGCCATCTCCTTGGCGATCATGATTTCAAACTCGATTACTCTTCCTATAGTGCCATCTAACGCTATGTGCATGCGTCAAGCACTAGGAAGTGTAATTGAGCTTGAAATCATGACAGGCAAGGAGATAGCTCTCAAGATTAAAAGAATAAAGGACTTAAATATTGATCTGTTTCTCACCCACACCTATCCTATCACTTCTGAAGACATGGATTAAACCACTGGAGTCTTATGGATTACTTTTATGCTGCCTTTATGTGCTTTTTGGAGCTTCAAAGTTCTGCTCACCATTCACTTGCATTGTATGGATCTACAGAGCTGAAATATTCTAAAAATCTTCATTTGTGTTCAGCAGAAGAAAGAAAGTCATACACATCTGGGATGACATGAGGGTGAGTAAATGATGACAGAATTTTCAGTTTTGGGTGAACGATTCCTTTAATGACCAAACGCTTCACATTCACACTTTAAGAGATAAGAGTTGCTCCTCACCGACAAAATTGTTCCATTCAGAGTCTAAGTCAGCCTGATTGGCCAGACAGCCCTTCATGACATTTAGGCACAGCGAATGACAAGGCTTGAGGGCAGGAACTCCACGACACAGCGGACAATACCACTGACGCATTAAAGCTCGAACACACTCAGATCCTACACTCAACTAGAGAGAGAGAGAGAGATTTTATTTTCAAAAATAAATTTCACATACACACTATTTAAATGAGTTTAGCTTAAAAAGAATTATAAAACTCATATATGGACTGTCCTCAGTCTCTGGTATGTGAGACAGTTTATTTCAAAAGACATGAGATATTTTGTCAAGCTCCAAAGTGAATTATGAACAATGAAGAATATCTTCATTTCTATAGGCTTGGGAAGTAACGGAATACTTGTAATGCCGTTACATAATCAGGATACAAAAATTGTGTAACTGTAATCCATTAGTTACATTAAAAAAGAATCAGATTAGTTACATTTTGTAAAAACTGGGATTCCTAGCAGGATTATAATTTATAACAAGAAACAAAAGATCCTTCTGACATAAAGTGATCTAGACTGCTGCTTGCTTTAGTGGTACAGATGGTCAGATTCATTTTCGACATCTCTTCTGGTTCTCTCTCATGACTCCCAGAAGCGCCACTTACTGTCGCATGTGCAAAACTTACCTGTCTCACATCAACAATCGGCTCTCGAGGCAAACGAGGTCAATGGCTGTTTAATTATGATGGCCACTGGAGAAAAGGCATTATTTTCAAGGAAATTTGGACATTATTGTCTTTTTAAAGGAGAGAAGGGAAACAGCATCACAGTTCAGTGCATTTAACGCCATCCAGCTTTGAAGATGCCGTCCTTCTCCAAGGACCCAATATATAATTTAAAGAAGCATTTGGAGGTTAGAAACACACAGAAATCACGTTAGCTAGGTAAGTTAACTTGGTTCCCCTGATATTATCGTCGTCCAATCGTCTGTGGAATAGCTAATCTACTAGCTACTACTAATGATAGCGCATCATTGACGGTACGGCAGAAGAATTTGTTCCATATTGAAGTGGGAAACAACCACTTAATTACATTGAAATATATCATATTCTTTTTTTTTGCTGAATCAATCTTTTAAATAAATAATAAACCGTTTGTTAATAACATTTATACACTGATCAGCCACAACATTAAAACCATCTGCCTAATATTGTATAGATCACCAATAATCATCAATGTGATTATCTAATCAGCCAATCATGTGGCAGCAGTGCATAAAATCATGCAGATACAGGTCAGGAGCTTCAGTTAATGTTCACATCAACCATCAGAATAGGGAACAAATGTGATCTCAGTGATTTGGACTGTGGCATGATTGTTGGTGCCAGATGGGCTGGTTTGAGTATTTCTGGGATTTTCACACACAACAGTCTCTAGAATTTACTCAGAATGGTGCCAAAAACTAAAAACATCCAGTGAGCGGCAGTTCTGTGGATGGAAACACCTTGTTGATGAGAGAGAGATCAACAGAGAATGACCAGACTGGTTTGATAAAGTGTATGGTAACTCAGATAACCACTCTGTACAATTGTGATGAGAAGAATATCATCTCTGAATGCTATTCTGAGATGCGGGTTGGTGGCACGATGGGGACCTACACAATATTAATGCATTTACATTTATGCATTTGCAGACACTTTTATCCAAAGTGACTTACAGTGCCCTGATTACACAGACAATCCCCCTGGAGCAACCTGGAGTTAAGTGCCTTGCTCAATGACACAATGGTGGTGGCTGTGGGGATTGAACCAACAACCTTCTGCTTACCAGTTCAGTGCTTTAGTCCACTACGCCGCCACCACTCCATTTAAAAGCATCAGAGATTCTCACAATTGTGTAACAAAATGCATACGTATATTACGCACTTCTTTGTAAGCGCACAATACATTCAAAAGAAACACACTGGTCATTTAATATCTGTAATTTACATATATGTCTAAAATATCTACAACACATTTATATCTCTTAACCTAAAACACCCTTTAAAGAGCGTATATCTGGAGGAATTACATTTCCCTTCATCCTTTGAGATAAGAGTTCATTATACTATTCACTTTCAGAACTTAAAACTTCCTCTTTACTCCAGAAAGAGTATGTAGTGAAACTAAACTGCAAAAACCAATCGTTCTGAACCCCAGCAATTTTCTGATATCAGAGATGAATACAGGAACACACGAATGACATCTGTTGGGTTATCAGAAACTCGACCCGTCCTGTCACTTCCTGTCATTTACTCACCTTTGTTGCTTTGTTCACAATGTCTCTGCCTGCAGCCAAACCTTGAACCAGCGCACGGGCTGCAATTAATGCTCTCGACACCTGCAAATCAACAGATCACAATAATGTGATAATGTGTCCTTATTACACTGTCTTGCTATTTGAATAAAATAATGAAGAGAAACAATCTAAAAATATTCTCTGAATTTTATATTTTAACAATCAACACTATCATCACATTTTAGAAGTCACAGTCACTATTTAGAAGCTACTTGAAATTACTAACATACATTTGAGCACATGAGTGTGTGTGTGTGTGTGTGTGCATGATGTATGTGATAGTTGTTACCTGTATGTGCAGTTTAATTGGTAAGTCTCCAAAAGGCTGCAGTTGTTCAGCATTTTTGCTGACACACTCTAGATAATCCTCAGAGAACTGATACTGAGGGTTAACCAGAGAAAACACACGCTCAACTAGTCCTCCCCAGAAATCAGCCAGCACCTCTGCAAGACTCACTCTACCCCCTACAGACAGACAGGAGAACAACACATCCAGAGACAATCAGGGCAACACACACACACACACACACACACACACACACTCACACAAACACACGTTTTGTTTTATATCATCGTGGGGATTTTACATAGACGTCTGTGCATTTTATACAGATCTAACGATAATTTCTATCCTCTAACCCTAACCCTCACAGAAATCTTTCAGCATTTTTACATTTAAAAAAACAAAACAAAAAAACATCGTTTAGTATGTTTAATAAGCCATTTTCCTCATGGGGACCACTGGCTGGGCCCCACAATGTAGTATAAACATGTACACACACACACACACACTGACCCGTGTAGTATTGTCGGAGGTCTGTGAAGAGCTGGTGGAAGAGTTGGGCATTCTGAGTGTACATGTGACCGTATGTCTGTGTGAACATCTCATTCATGGACTTCTCCGCCACATCCATCAACTCCCGGAAAAACTCTGACATCACAGTGTCCGAGGGCAAGCCAGAGGAAAGAGAGGGAGAAAAAATACATTTTTACTTGAAAACCCTGAAAACATAGACTGTTTCTTCACTATAACTTAATTGTGCTGTCTCCTAAAATATCTCATTTTGACCAAATTCTAAGACAGTATGATTGTATCCTGCATGGAGAAGGCAATCCCAGAATGCACTGTGATGAGCTTTAGTGAAAAAATAAGTCCAAGATGGCAGACGAAGTGAGAGCAATTTTGAGAATAAATACACTCATAATCCATTTAATACTAAGAAGTATCTATAAAAATTATTTCTGGTGCAAACTGATTGTGGTGCAGGATGTTGTCACCCCACAAGTCCCTCTAAACTGACTTTGATCAAATGTTCTCATGATCTATCTTCAATTCTGTTATTAAACTGTTTAGCCTAAGTTTTGATCAATTCTGACACCTTTTTGTATCTATCTTAATGTTAAAACTTGGCTCAATTTACCCAAACACACCATACTTTATTCTCTTCCTTTGTCATACCACAAGCAAATGTGTTGTTTTGTAACACTGCAGAACTGATTAGGAGAGACACTAATCACAAAACACTAAATCAAGATCAAGTGCATGATCTTTTACAGTGTATCCGGTCGTCCTCACCATCAAACCTGCGCTGTCTCTGGGTGAATGTGGTGAGCAGGAACTGACTGGTGTCCTGGACCGCAGACAGGAAGTCAGCTTCACTCTGATGTGTGAGTGTGTCCTCCATCAGACTGGAACAGCAGGTGTAATCCTGAGAGCAAACGCGCAAGTGTTCACCTGCCAATGACAACACAGCTTACTGACCAATCACACACCCTAACCCAAAAAAACAAAGAAGAATGATTCTGTGAACACTGTACAACAGGTGAAATGCAGGTAAACTGTGAATCATATCAAAACACCAGATACACTTCAATCACACTTCCTGAAGTCATTTTCATATTGTGAAGAAAATAAAACTCAGCAGCTCCACTTTCTGTGTCTGTATATTCTATTTCTGTGCTAGATAGATCAGAGATCATGTTGCACAGACAGACAGACAGATAGAAAAGACAGACAGATAGACTGACAAAAGACACATACACGGGAAGAGATCTGAGTGATTTCTAAAAACTTAGATGACTGCATTAATACGTGTGTGTGTGTGTGTGTGTGTGTGTGTGTGTGTGTGTGTGTGTGTGTGTCTTACCGTTGATGTGTGTGTGTGGGGCGGTGTTCAGGGTGTGTTTCTCTCCGTACACCCGGCGTGACTCTCCGCAGTTCCGCGCGCCGCCCGCTGGGCCCGACAGCACGATCACGAACACACTCACACACAACAGCATCTTCAGCTTCATCAATATCATCATTTTAAATAATCCGCGTTGACACAATAAATCCGTGATCACAGACGAGACAACACGAGTAACATGAATCCCATCAGCGCTTTGCTGCATATGAACGGAGAAGCGCCTGCCTTTGTCCCGGGATGACACACACACACTCAAGCACACACACGCACATGCAGACACACTCACACTCAAGCACACACACACACACCTCCCTAAAGAGCGTATCTGAACAATAGACACGCACACACTTTCTCTTTGTCCGTCTGCTGTATTATAACAGCACGAGTCTATTTTATTCATTCGTTTCTCTAGTCGATCAGTTCAGTGTAAATCTGCGAGCCTTAAAAATAAAACATTTATAAAAAGCTGTAAACGATCTACTTACATTATTTATATTTTAGTCGCTTTTGAGTTCTTATGATGATAAACCTAAACGAGATAACTGGTGCTGCTCTTCAATCACTCAATATAATGAACACAAAAGCACCTGATACACAAACAATGACAGACGCTTACAACTTTATGAGAAATATTCTTAATTAAACACTCTTTTGAACACGGGACTGCTTTCAAAGCGATCATTTCACACAAAGTCATGTTTTATTATTTACATTAGTAATCATTTCATGTTTTAGCATTAATATTTCATTTTGTTTTAAAAGACTTTCATCCTGAGAACAGAGCTGAAGATTAATCATTACATCGCCAGTACTCTGTGTGTCTGTTGTGTGTGTGTCTCTCTGTGTGTATGTGTCTGTTGTGTGTGTGTGTGTCTCTCTGTGTGTATGTGTCTGTTGTGTGTGTGTCTCTCTGTGTGTATGTGTCTGTTGTGTGTGTGTCTCTCTGTGTGTATGTGTCTGTTGTGTGTGTGTCTCTCTGTATGTGTCTGTTGTGTGTGTGTGTGTCTCTCTGTGTGTATGTGTCTGTTGTGTGTGTGTCTCTCTGTGTATATGTCTGTTGTGTGTGTGTCTCTCTGTGTGTATGTGTCTTTTGTGTGTGTGTGTCTCTGTGTGTATGTGTCTGTTGTGTGTGTGTGTGTGTCTCTCTGTGTGTATGTGTCTGTTGTGTGTGTGTCTCTCTGTGTGTATGTGTCTGTTGTGTGTGTGTGTGTCTCTCTGTGTGTATGTGTCTGTTGTGTGTGTGTCTCTCTGTGTGTATGTCTGTTGTGTGTGTGTCTCTCTGTGTGTATGTGTCTGTTGTGTGTGTGTGTCTCTCTGTGAGTATGTGTCTGTTGTAGGTTGTGTGTGTTAGTGTGTGTTGTGTAGGTTGTGTGTGTTGTGTAGGTTGTGTGTGTGAGTGTGTTGTGTAGGTTGTGTGAGTGTGTTGTGTAGGTTGTGAGTGTGTATTGTGTATGTGTGTGTTGTGTAGGTCCTGTGTGTGTTGTGTAGGATGTGTGTGTGAGTGTGTGTTGTGTATGTGTGTTATGTAGGTTGTGTGTGTGAGTGTGTGTTGTGTAGGTCCTGTGTGTGTTTTGTAGGTTGTGTGTGTGAGTGTGTGTTGTGTAGGTTGTGTGTGTTGTGTAGGTTGTGAGTGTGTGTTGTGTAGGATGTGAGTGTGTGTTGTGTAGGTTGTGTGTGTGAGTGTGTGTGTGTGTTGTGTAGGTTGTGAGTGTGTGTTGTGTAGGTTGTGTGTGTGAGTGTGTGTTGTGAATGTGTGTTGTGTAGGTTGTGCGTGTGTGTGTGTTGTGTGTATGCGTGTGTGTCTGGTGTCTCTGTGTGTGTGTGTGTGTGTGAGTGTGTGTTGTGTAGGTTATGTATGTAGGTTGTGTGTGTGAGTGTGTGTTGTGTAGGTTGTGTGTGTGAGTGTGTGTTGTGTGTGTGAGTGTGTGTTGTGTAGGTTGTGTGTGTGAGTGTGTGTTGTGTAGGTTGTGTGTTGTGAGTGTGTTGTGTGTGTGCGTGTGTGTCTGGTGTCTCTCTGTGTGTGTTGTGTGTGTCTGTTGTGTGTGAGTGTGTGTTGTGTAGGTTAAGTGTGTAGGTTGTGAGTGTGTGTTGTGTATGTGTGTGTGACAGATGTTGCTGATTTTAATGTTGTCAGTCAGTATTGATCCCTGCCTGCTGCTCAGTTAAAGCACTGTGAGGTAAAATTACTATGATCACAAGTTGTCAACATCTGGTCAAAAATGAGTGGCCATTTTCCACAGTCACTGAATAAACACAGTACGACTTTTTCACCATCAGCAGAAATCGGTGCCATCATTAACATGTTAACAATGATTTAACAATGAATAGCTGATGTCAACTTTAACGCCCTGTTATTATAGGTAATCAACAAAAATGCAGTAAATTTATGATGTTTCTAAGTGTTTTGTTTCATCGTCCGTCTTTATGAGGATGGGTTTCTGCGTTTACAACTTCTACTTGGGTATGAGCAAATATGCACATTTTGTAGTATAATTCTGTATTTATTCTGCCTATATAGAGGACATATTTTCTTAAATACTTAAAGTATTAAAGTTATGTTTGTCAGTAGGCGAAGATCTTAAATTAACATCCATATTACCCCTATTGATTCTGTACAGCAAACAACTTTTTGAGTTTTGTGTGTCTTTGAGTTACTATTATGAGTTTTAAATTACATTGAGATGAGCAACTTTCATTTCTTAACATTTAAATACATTCGTCTAAAATGTAAAAAAAAAAAAAAAAATTAAAAACACCTTTTAGAAAAGAAAAAGGCACAGATTTCATGTAAATAGTGGTTATGGTAGCTATTCAGCACCTATCTTATATATCAAATATCTGCTGGCATATATATAAATAATATTCAAATATGATCATTTTTGCTATCTTAGGTTTAAAAGACATATCTGTTATAAATCGAAGATTTCGGATTTTAATTACTGTTCATGTCATCAGAAGTCATTAATCAACGCTCCACAGATAACAGATCGTTTCCACCTGTAACCGGTAACGGCTGCTCTTCCGTTATTCTTCCGTTTCACCGTTTTAAACACTAAACTCAGCGCTCACAGTCTGTGCTCTCAAACACTTTTAACTTTAACCTCGCTGATCTTTCGAAGCAGCATCAATGATGAACTTGAATTTCAGTTTACGAACATATTTTCATAAACCTAAATACAGATTTGAAGTTATAAAACTAATATGTAATCTTATTAACCCGTTGCTATGCTCCAGCTAGTCAGAAATCATCCAATCAGACTTTACTCTGTTCAGCCATCATCCAATCAGACTTTACGCTGATCAGCCATCATCCAATCACTTTCCAGACAGCCGCAGGCTTTGCACCAATTAGCAGCCAGTACTTTTGAGGCGCGAGCGGTTGTTATTTTCCCGCTCTCACAATGATCAATCCCCTCTGGCGTTCACTACAGTAAGTGATCAATAACTGATAATTACCCGAAGCGGCTCATTAACTGATGAACTCATTCTGAGGTGAGAGACTTTATTCAAACTGATGTTCAAGTTTAAATTTACCTCAGTTTAATTCAAGAAAACAACGATGTTTAATGTTTCCGATTGAAAACGGAAGCGTATTTCTGATTGTTTGTTCTGGTAGTTAAAGTGACTTGACTCATTTTAATCTTGAACTGATTATTATTAGTATAATTCAGTATTATATTACAGTGATATAATATTCCAGTTGACTGATTTCCAGAAAATGAGGAAATGTGGATGTACATTAATTAGTGTTCACATGCAGCCTGATGTCATGCACATTAATCAGTGTTCACCTGATCTCATGCGCATTAATCGGTGTTCACGTGCAGCCTGATCTCATGCGCATTAATCGGTGTTCACGTGCAGCCTGATCTCATGCGCACTAATCGGTGTTCAGGTGCAGCCTGATCTCATGCGCACTAATCGGTGTTCAGGTGCAGCCTGATCTCATGCGCACTAATCGGTGTTCACGTGCAGCCTCGGCTCATGCGCACTAATTAGTGTTCAGGTGCAGCCTGATCTCATGCTCATTAATTAGTGTTCAGGTGCAGCCTGATCTCATGCTCATTAATTAGTGTTCACGTGCAGCATGATCTCATGCTCATTAATCAGTGTTCATGTGCAGCCTGATCCCATGCACATTAATTAGTGTTCAGGTGCAGCCTCATGCGCATTAATCAGTGTTCACGTGCAGCCTGATCCCATGCGCATTAATTAGTGTTCAGGTGCAGCCTGATCCCATATGCATTAATTAGTGTTCACCTGCAGCCTGATCCCATATGCATTAATTAGTGTTCACCTGCAGCCTGATCCCATATGCATTAATCAGTGTTCACGTGCAGCCTGATCCCATATGCATTAATTAGTGTTCACCTGCAGCCTGATCCCATATGCATTAATTAGTGTTCACCTGCAGCCTGATCCCATGCACATTAATTAGTGTTAATGTGCAGCCTGATTAACGCGCATGAGATCAGGCTGCACATGAACACTGATTATCTCATGCGCGTTAATCAGTGTTCACGTGCAGCCTGATCTCGTACGCATTAATTAGTGTTCAGGTGCAGCCTGATCCCATGCACATTAATTAGTGTTAATGTGCAGCCTGATTAACGCGCATGAGATCAGGCTGCACATGAACACTGATTATCTCATGCGCGTTAATCAGTGTTCACCTGCAGCCTGATCTGTACGCATTAATCAGTGTTCACGTGCAGCCTGATCTCATGCGCGTTAATCAGTGTTCACGTGCAGCCTGATCTCATGCGCATTAATCAGTGTTCACGTGCAGCCTGATCTCATGCGCATTAATCAGTGTTCACGTGCAGCCTGATCTCATGCGCATTAATCAGTGTTCACGTGCAGCCTGATCTCATGCGCATTAATCAGTGTTCACGTGCAGCCTGGTCTCATGGGCATTAATTAGCGTTCATGTGCAGCCTGATCCCATATGCATTAATTAGTGTTCACCTGCAGCCTGATCCCATGCACGTTAATTAGTGTTAATGTGCAGCCTGATTAACGCGCATGAGATCAGGCTGCACATGAACACTGATTATCTCATGCGCGTTAATCAGTGTTCACGTGCAGCCTGATCTCCTACGCATTAATTAGTGTTCAGGTGCAGCCTGATCCCATGTGCGTTAATCAGTGTTCACCTGCAGCCTGATCTGTACGCATTAATCAGTGTTCACGTGCAGCCTGATCTCCTACGCATTAATTAGTGTTCAGGTGCAGCCTGATCCCATGTGCGTTAATCAGTGTTCACCTGCAGCCTGATCTGTACGCATTAATCAGTGTTCACGTGCAGCCTGATCTCATGCGCATTAATCAGTGTTCACGTGCAGCCTGATCTCATGTGCATTAATCAGTGTTCACGTGCAGCCTGATCTCATGCGCATTAATCAGTGTTCACGTGCAGCCTGATCTCATGCGCATTAATCAGTGTTCACGTGCAGCCTGATCTCATGCGCATTAATCAGTGTTCACGTGCAGCCTGATCTCATGCGCATTAATCAGTGTTCACGTGCAGCCTGGTCTCATGGGCATTAATTAGCGTTCATGTGCAGCCTGATCTCATGCTCATTAATCAGTGTTCACGTGCAGCCTGATCTCCTACGCATTAATTAGTGTTCAGGTGCAGCCTGATCCCATGTGCGTTAATCAGTGTTCACCTGCAGCCTGATCTGTACGCATTAATCAGTGTTCACGTGCAGCCTGATCTCATGCGCATTAATCAGTGTTCACGTGCAGCCTGATCTCATGCGCATTAATCAGTGTTCACGTGCAGCCTGATCTCATGCGCATTAATCAGTGTTCACGTGCAGCCTGATCTCATGCGCATTAATCAGTGTTCACGTGCAGCCTGATCTCATGCGCATTAATCAGTGTTCACGTGCAGCCTGGTCTCATGGGCATTAATTAGCGTTCACGTGCAGCCTGATCCCATATGCATTAATTAGTGTTCACCTGCAGCCTGATCCCATGCGCGTTAATCAGTGTTCACGTGCAGCCTGATCTCGTACGCATTAATTAGTGTTCACGTGCAGCCTGATCTCATGCGCATTAATTCGTGTGCAGCCTGATCTCATGTGCATTGTTCTTTTTGTTCACTTTGAGTTGCTGATCAATAAATTATGTGTTTGTTTATTTGAAGAACGATGGAGCACACAGACGCTTCTGAGCTGTACAGGTGAATACAGTGACCTTAAAAATGAGCCCCTCAATGAGGAATAATGTCATCATGATAATGGTGTGTGTGTGTGTGTGTGTGTGTGTGTGTGTGTGTGTGAAGCAGCTCTGAGGATGAGAGTGTCTCTCTGTCTGGAAGTGACTTTGAGTTCCAGTTGAAAACCTCCAAAAGAAAACTGACCACAACAGGACAGGGAACATCGGTGTGTACGCACGCACGCACACACACACACACACACACACACACACATACATACACACACACGTGCTGTGCTGGTGTTAGGGCTGGACAATTAATTGAATAATTATTCTAGATTATAAATACAGCTGCCACAATTATCTAATTGTAAAAAGTGTCAATTATAGCAGTCCATGTATGTCTGTTCCTGTCTATTCCAGAATAGGGCTGGGCGATATATCGAATATTCACAACATTATCGCCATGATATTGCTGTCACTGCCAATTGCAAGATCGTAATTTTAATTTGCTTCTTATTTGTTTCTTAAAGAGCTCGTCAATTGACTAATTTCACAATTCTTCAGGGCTGAACAATCAATCAAAATAACACCAAAATGGTGATATGGCCATATTTGATTAACTGCAAAAGGCTGCGATTTAATTAAATACATAGTCTGTTTCTTCAGAGTGAACGGGTGATACGCAGTTCCGTGTGCACACGCGGGGCTCGTGATGTTTTCCGCGCTGTCACAGGTTCGTGTGCATTGTGAAAAAAAAGTGCAGCAGGTTCACACATTCGTGCAATTTGACACCTTTGAACATTTGAAACCGCTTCAAGTTATTATACAAATCTAAAAAGACCGTACAGTATCACAGAATAGGAGTAGATAACAGCATTTCACCAGATTTGTAACGAGGAACACTATAACTGATAAATACACACTGACACTGCAGTGCACTTTCAGTGTTGCACCAAAGTAGGCATGCTCAACTGGGTTCCAAAATATAAGTGAGTTATAACACACCTGTTCATTCATAAATGTTGCTTTTTTATTAATGTATTGTTGGATTGGTGCATATAAATTATTATATTAAAAATTAAATACCATTCTTCCTTGAAAACATACCTTCATTACCTTTATCTAGTTTTATCTTGTCAAACGTTTTAAATCTATTTAGCTACAAAGGCTGAACAGACTGATGGCTCCACTGATTTAAAATCACTTATGTCATTTCTGAGCAAATTCACAATCATCAAGATATATATCAAATAAAGTCAATAAGCTGAAAAATATAGGGATATCACCCAGCCCTAATTCATAAACATTTCTCAGCTTGTTTTATTATGTGCAGCTTACATAAAGACTATGGCATCCAGTTCATCCACCCAAAAGTATTATTTTATTGTTAATTGTGTTAATCAAGGAAAATAATTGTCAGTCACCATTTTTGTCATGATTGTGCAGCTCTAGCTGGTGTAATTGTGTTTCTCTCTAGTTTTCTAAGAGGGTTCATCAGTCGGTCAGTGGTTCGAGATGCAGTGAGCCACAGACACCAGAGAACAGACGCACAGCTGCAGGTCATCTGTATGAGGCCGTGAGTTCGGGCCGCAGCGCTCTGCCGGTGAGAGACACACAGATGCTGATGAATAAAGGTGATGTCATATGTGCAGTCCTCTGATTAGCTGTTTCTTATAGACGGTGGTTGATGATTGGCTGGATGAGTACAGAAGAGACAGAGAGGCGGGGCTTCTGGAGCTCATCAACTTTGTCGTTCAGTGCAGCGGCTGTAAAGGTGACGTGAGAAACAGGTGTGCTGTGGTGTGACTGATATCACTGTGTGTTTCAATAATATTGTGTTGTTGTATAGGTGTTGTAAGCAGAGAAATGTTCAACAGTCTACAGAATGCTGATATAATCAGTCAACTGACAAACGAATTTAACGAGGTGAGAGGAGTCATGTTCAAATGATAAACACACTCACACATACACACTCACTCTCTCTCTGTGTGTGTGTGTGTGTGTGTGTGCAGGACTCTGTCAGTTATCCTCTGGTGTCGGCAGGCTCACAGTCGCGTATCTTTCGTGAGAGTTTGTGTGAGTTTGTGTCTCTGTTGATTCGTGGCTGTCGCAACAGTCTGCTGTACGATGATTTTCTCTTCGCATCACTCATCGCACTGCTCACGGGTCTAGCAGATTCACAGGTCCGTGCATTCAGACACACCAGCACGCTCATCGGTGAGTTGAACACGAGCATTGCTGAAGGTTGCAGGTTCAAATCCCGTGAGAATTGACTCATGAACTGTCAGTGAAGCTCAGATAACTACAACAACTGAACTGTCATGGAGCTGAATAAATATTTAATTATTATTACACTAATTAGTGTGTGTGTGTCTTTGTTTATAGCCATGCGATTGATGTCGTCTATAGTGACAGTCGCTGCAGAAGTGAACGCTCAAGCCCTGATGACTCGGAGACGCTGTGACCTGGAGAAGAACAAACGAGCCGAACACCGAGCCATAGAGAGAGTAGAAGAACTAGAGAACACTTACAGACAGGTTACACACACACAAATACACTGTGTGTGTGTGTGTGTGTGTGTGTGTGTGTGTATACACAGATGCACAATTATAATGTATTTTGATTTAATGATATCTTGGTTATCAGCTTTAGTATCCTGTATTTCATGTTTTTTTATAGTGGAAGTCACAGTTCATGAAAATATTAAACTATTTTTACAATAGAGTTTCAGCACTAAACACTTGAACCCCTTCAAATGTGTAATAGCTCTACACTATCTTTACTTTTTGTTAGTCAAAAAGACTTTTAAAGGTGCTGTAAGCGATTTGAGCCGTTCTGGAACTTCCACTAGAATAGCTGTTGAATTAGCCACGCCCCTTCTTTCTAGAACCCTGCACTACAAAGACACACGCAAACACACTAGAGACTGTTGTGTTGGAGCAGATTGGGGAAAAAAAATTACTTTCGGCACCTTTAATTTTGGGGGGAAAAGGTTTTCCATAAACATTTTAATGTGTGTGAATTTAATGTATATGTGTATATTTAGTTTTTAGTCCCTGGTTAACTAAATGTTTTTCATTTCAGTTTGTTCTGAGCAAAAACTGTATTTTTTCATTGCGGTTCAGAAGTCCCGCAGCCTCCTTCTCAAATGGATACCGGTTAGAACAAAAAACAAGAACGGTTAATAACGTTCTTTTACTGAGTGACTCCAGCCAGGTCTCCTAAGCAACCAAATTGGCCCGGTTGCTAGGGAGGGTAGAGTCACATGGGGTAACCTCCTCGTGGTCGCTATAATGTGGTTCTCGCTCTCGGTGGGGCGTGTGGTGAGTTGTGCGTGGATGGCGTGGAGAATAGCGTGAAGCCTCCACATGCGCTACGTCTCTGCGGTAATGCGCTCAACAAGTCACGTGATAAGATGTGCGGATTGACGGTCTCAGACACAGAGGCAGCTGAAGTGGTGTAGTTCCAAAGAATTGCGTTGATAAACCCTTTGGGCTTTAGTTTCGTGAAAAAAGGATCGGAATGAAATTAAATGGTTATACTCCATTACCATCCTTTAAAAAATTATGTTTTCTCTCCAGAACAACTCAAAATCACTTTGTTCCTGTTTTCAGTTACATTCTGCAAAACAGTTGTTAGTTTTCAGATTTCGTTTTCATTCCTTGAACTGTTTTTAGTACCTGTTGTTAACATCCAATATTTTGAGAATTTCATCATATACTTTTTTGCTTACTGGTATATTGTTCACCCCTACTCACACATGTATGTATAACAGATATTAAAGACCCCATGGACTGGTATAACCAGAGCTGTTCTCTTTCCTGTTTTGTTGTGTTTCATATTGAAACAGGAAGTTGAGGTGGGACACACAGAAGGGCTCATCCAAATTATTTCTTTCTTTTTTTTTTAATGGTCAAGAGCCTTTAGTTTACATCACATCCATAAACATGATTTGCGACTTGCTATTGCTAGTCAGAGGGAGGTGGTACTATACAGAGAGGCATTCTCATTCTACAGAGCATTTGATTGGACAAAAATTTGTATATACCTGTGAGCACAAGATGATGTCATCAATAATCTGTTTAAGCAGATTTTTTTGAGTGCACTAGCATGTAGATATTAGCCAGAAAAACTAATAGACATGAGCTAAAAGCCACAAATCTCCAATTTTGATCTCATTTCAGTTTAACAACTGTGTGTGTGTGTGTGTGTGTGTAGCTGTTGGAGCATCAGGAGGACTTGCGCTCTCTAATGAATGGAGTCTTTAAGGGGGTTTTTGTTCATCGATATCGTGACAGAGTTCCAGAAATCCGTGCAGTCTGCATGGAGGAGATGGGTGTGTGGCTCCGAGAAAATCCCGCGTGTTTCCTCAATGACGAACATCTCAAATATGTAGGCTGGATGCTGCATGACAAGGTGTGATGTCACACATTACTGTGAATGTTATTGATTTTTGAAGCGTACACATAATGACCAACTCTTTTAATTGGTTAATTATTGTGAACATGAATTTAAGTATTCAGTATGAATGGCAGTAAATCAGTGGAGTGTTACAATGATGTGCGGTTATATATATATTGAATGGTTGTAGAGTGTAGATATTTCAGTTGAGCCTTTATTGATATCAACTGATATACATTAATATATATGTGCAGTATAATATCACATACTACTGAGAAACTATACCGCTACATGAACTGATATGAACAGCCTATAAGGTTCTAAAATTAGTTACGAGTACTGTACTCTTAACCAATATTAATCATTCTGATTTATCAACTGATATTAATACATTAGACTATTAAATATTGGGTTGTAAAATCAGAATCTGAGAACTTTAAGATGACATGATTTTATTTTAAAGTAAATCTTTCATGAAAGTCCTGCAGAATGTGTGTGTTTTGTTTGTTCACTTTAGCAAGCGGCTGTGCGTTTGCAGTGTGTGTTGACTATGCAGAAATTATACGAAGAGAAAGATTTTATCGGCCGATTAGAGCTCTTCACCAACCGCTTTAAGGTAAGATACAACATTCATAAAGTGTTATGTGTGCTAAAACATTTTACTTACTACATGACATACATACTATACAGTAAATAATACAACTATGCATTATATAAAATACTGTATATAGACCTTCACTTATATTCAGATGAGTCTGTTTCTTGAGAGCACATCATGTCAATCCGTGGTTCAGTACCTGACACAGCTAGTCATCAATCATCTTCCACAGTCAATAAATGTCAGCGTTACTTGTGTGGTTTGGCTGAACATTGTCAGGTTTTGGTTTGTCAAGCCTGTCTCTTTACAGTGGAAAAAGTCAACCAGCTTATCTTTGAATGTCTTGTGTTTGTTTTGTAAGTGTCTTATAAGTTTCACAGGGTTTAAGTTGTCGTTTGTAAGCACCTCGGCACATACAACACACTGTGGACATGATTCTATGTAATCTACAGAAATGGATTCTGAACGAATCATTTTGGTGAAACTATTTAAAAGATTTGAGGCAGTGGGATGAATAAAAAACATAATCTCACTTGACAGGTGCTTGCACCCATACAGGGTGAAAACCCTTCGATTAAAGTAAGTATACCAGATGAAAATGACAAAATACAGCTGATCAATGAGTGGAATACAATCATACCAACTTTTCAGTAGTCAATACCAGTGAAATTCCATGATTCTTGAAAAAAAAAAACATTTGATACCACAGCAAAAGATAATTTGCTATTGAACACAAGTTTTATTTAAACAGTTAAATATTAAAATAAATATTAACCGAATAAATTAAAAGAATACCATGTGGCCTTAAAGTGTTTCTCAGTTATATAAACTGCTTTAAGCAATGATAGAAGGAAACTGTCTTCAGTACAATGTCTTTAGTTTTCAGTTATATTTTTTTAAAGGGGTGATTTAAAATGAAATAATTTAAATGATAATTGTTATGTGCTCAAATAAGAGCAGAATTAGCAGTGTGTTCAGTTTATGAATTCGTTACCTGACCCATAAAAACATGAAGGTGACAGGACTTCAAGCTTGAGTCGCTCAAATGGAAGGAAACTATGTACTTTTATTTCTAAATTTACTTATGTGTTAAGGAGCATGATAAATTACAGTGTTAGAGAATTAGAGTTTTTTTTTTATGTAATTATTTGCAGTCAATTAACAAGGTAAATTAACAGCCGTAGTTTTTACGCCTTGCAAACGAACACATTTGTTTTTCTGTGATGTACCATTGTTGTTGCAAATATTGCTGATTTCAAATCAGCAGTATTTGCCCTAACCCTTACAGATGAGGTTTTACTGAAATTGTGAGAATGACTTGTGATAGTCTTAGAAGTATCAGTTAGAATGGGTTAAAAATGAAGTAATATTTTCCAGCAAAGGTGTGTTTATTATATAGCTGTCATAATGAAGTTACATTATAGCGCTATGGTTTCCAGTTATTAAAGGGATAGTTCACCCAAAACTGAAAATTCTCACATCATTTACTCATGTCATCCCAGATGTGTATGACTTTCTTCTGCAGAACACAAATGAACATTTTTAGAAGAATATTTCAGTTCTGTAGGTCCATACAATGCCATTTAATGAAAATGCGTGAATATGGCGCTGCAGATGGCCGCCTCGGTGTGGATTTCTCCAATTCTTTTGTTGTTTTTGTTTGTTTGTTTGTCCTGTGTTTTAGTAATTTTTTTTTGTTTTCAATCAGTTTTACATAGGACGAACTGCTGAACATTCAGCAGCACATACTAGACAATCATGAACATTCAAAATCCCAGGAGATCAGCTGTTACAGAAATACTCAAACCAGCCCATCTGGCACCAACAATCATGCCACGCTCAATCACTGAGATCACATTTTTTCCCCATTCTGATGGTTGATGTGAACATTAACTGAAGCTCCTGACCCATATCTGCATGATTTTATGCACTGCTGCCACACGATTGGCTGATTAGATAACCGCATGGATGATTGTTGGTGCCAGAGGGGCTGGTTTGAGTATTTCTGGGATTTTCACACACAACAGTCTCTAGAATTTACTCAGAATGGTGCCAAAAACACAAAACATCCAGTGAGCGGCAGTTCTGTGGATGGAAACGCCTTGTTTTTTTGGATGGATTTTCTCCCCTTTTTCTCCCAATTTGGAATGCCCAATTCCCAATGCGCTCTAAGTCCTCGTGGTGGCGTAGTGACTCGCCTCAATCCGGGTGGCGGAGGACGAATCTCAGTTGCCTCCGTGTCTGAGACCGTCAGTCCGTGCATCTTATCACGTGGCTTGCTGAGTGTGTTACCGCACGCTATTCTCAGCGCCATCCACGCACAACTCACCACAAGCCCCACCGAGAGCGAGAACCACATTATAGTGACCACGAGGAGGTTACACCATGTGACTCTACCCTCCCTAGCAACCGGGCCAGTTTGGTTGCTTAGGAGACCTGGCTGGAGTCACTCAGCACACCCTGGATTCGAACTCATGACTCCAGGTGTGATAGTCAGCGTCAATTCTCGCTGAGATACCCAGACCCCGGAAACACCTTGTTGATGAGAGAGAGAGATCAACAGAGAATGACCAGACTGGTTTGAACTGATAAAGTCTACGGTAACTCAGATAACCACTCTGTACAATTGTGGTGAGAAGAATATAATCTCTGAATGCTGTTCTGAGATGCGGGTTGGCGCTGTTTTGGCAGCACGGGGCGGGCATACACAATATTAGGCAGGTGCTTTTAATGTTGTGGCTGATCGGAGTATATAGCGAATATATATATATATATATATATATATATATATATATATATATATATATATATATATATATATATATATATATAAAAAATAATCTTTTTTTTTTTTTTTCTTTTTTTATGCTGGTAGTGGTGTGACCAGACACAATTTTGGCATGGCAAGTAAAAATCAAAATATTGGCTGGACTGAACTAGAAGAAAAAAAAATTATGTGTTTTAGATGATGAAAGCACTATTTTTAATACAAAGGGGAAAGTGGTTAATTTAGGGATTTTTTCTTCTAAATGTGACGTGTGTTAAATTTTTATACTACGTTTGAGCACATACACGTCATTGATTTCTCTCGATATTATTCATGAGATGGACACTTTCTCAGTCAGAAGCATTGCTCACAAATATAAAATTGCATTACCATTAAAATCAGGAAAGAGTTGCATGTTTTCTGCTGACAGTGATATGCTCTTCTTTAGTGACTGCTCTTTGACATACTTGTGTGCAACAACGGTTTTAAATGGAGAGTTTATGGATTTATTCATTCATTCAAACGCCATTCATTCTTACTGCAAGTGTGTTAATTAAACTACTTATATATGTGAATTAATGTCACAGAATAAGAGTCGTAAAAGTTACTCAAAATGCAAAATCACATTTACATATTTATTTTCTATAGTACAAATGCAAATGGCTCATTATTTGTTGAATTAAATCTTTATTGCCCACTCATGTGGAAATCTGTCTTTGGCTCTCCCCAAGATGGAATAACACAAGTCATGACACAAAAGAAAACCATTCAAACATTCACACTCAATACTCTGCCTTGTGCCACAATATTAAGAATAAAATAAACATAATTCAATAAATTACAATTATTAAATGGCACTAGAATAGGTAACAAATACATAGCATGAACGAGAGAAAAACATGAATAAAAACCCTGAATAAAACAATAAGATCATCAATATCTCTTAAAAATATTCTTAATGGCTCTGTGCACTCTATAACGTCTTCTTGATGGCAGTTTTTCACATTTATTAAATCATTCACTGGTAATCCCAAATATAATATGACCTGTGTGCATTTTTGGATTGTGTTGTGAGCCTACAAGTTAGTGTATAATACATTTATGCATTTTGTTGCATGCAGTTGTGAATTACCATGTCCATTTGTGGTAAACTTTGATACTGTTAACTCCATTAAAACTGACTGGATGAGAAAGACGGTCACCCCATTACCCCACTGTTTACCATTCCCACTTTTTACCACCTTATTCAAAACTCTGTTGAGAACTGACTGAAACGGGAGTTTCATGACACTTTAAATGTCGAAAAGCCTCCACTGAACAGCTTTATGGAAAATCGTGCCTTCATTTCTTTGTCCCCAGTGAGCAAGGAAAAGGTGACTGTAGCAAGAAATAAACTCTAAGATGTTAGTGGTCATCATCATTTAGCAACACATGCCATGTGAGTGATAACTGATGCTGGATCTGACAGGATCTGGTGTCTCGAGGTTGAGACAGGGAAGCAAATGAAATAATATTAGTGCAGGTGTCATTCACTTCATTGTACAGCAGAGTTATAAACGTGACATTTACATGACTGACCTGATTTCCTCAAGTATCGTCTACATTGACATCAATCTACAGGGTGAAGCTGATGTTTTTTTGCTTTCAATCTTTATTTCTGTTCAGCAACGGATTCTCAGCATGATTCTGGATAAAGACTCGGATGTCGCTGTAGAGACTGTGAAGCTGTTATTGATCATTCAACAGTGAGTTTCCAAAAACTACAGCAATTCATTAGTCAACATGAAAGAGGCAGCAGTTCTTTTTACTTCTGTATTAGTGTGAAACAGGATATTCAGTAAGAAAAAAAGAAACATTATTTTTTAATCACATCTTGATGGAAAAGTTCTTGTGTGTTCAGGAAGACAGATGATGGTCTGACTGAGGAAGAGTGTGCTGGTGTGTTTCCGCTGGTGTTTGCCACACACAGAGGACTCGCCTGTGCAGCCGGACACTTTCTGTACCACATGTATGTTCACAACTTTATCATGACATCATCACAAAACATCACCAGCATGTGTTAATAGAGATGCACCGATACTAATCGGTAGTACTTGTATCAGGCAGACACTGGGGGGGGGTAAATATCTGTATTGGTATCTTTGTCATCATTTCATATTTCCGAGTACGAGTACATTAACATAATGACATGGCGCTTGTGAGACCAGTTTGAAAACATGATAAACATTTTGGTATTTAAACCATTTAAATAGAATATCAGTTTTAAATTAATCCATCATACCTGATAAAAAGATATGTGTGGCTTCTCTCTCTCCACACGCTTGTGTTTGAGGGAGAGCAAAAGAACGATTTTATCAGACTCGCATCAAACGGTTGTTGTTGTCCTCAACACAGCGACTCAAAATCCTGTGATATGTGTATAAAAGATGCTGTAAAAAGGGATAGGAGTTATTGTCTGTCCTGTGTTGTTGTTGGGTTAAGTAAAAGTGACAAAGCAATTAAATGAATGTTCAACTTTTTCAAGCTCAACGCAACAAACCCAGAATAATAAATCAATCCTAAAGCCGCATTGCCCACTGCATGAATTTCCAGAACAATATGCATAGAATGACACCATTAAAGCATGAATAACGTATCATATGTGTTAGCTGTGTTACTTTAAAGATAAGCTACACCCTGGAAACAAGGGTTGTGAATTGTCATTTTTAATTAGCTATATCAAGATATCAAATACAAACAGAATGGCATACGTATACAAACACAAAACTACTCGTATGTCTTATCAGTACTATGTATAAGCCAATACCTAAAACTAAGAACTTGGTACTTGTTTCAGTCTTCAAAAATTGAAGATGAGTCTGTGCATCTCTAGTGTGTATTTTACTCAGAGTATGTGTGTGTGTGTGTGTGTGTGTGTGTGTAGGCTGTGCAGTGTGTTAGACGGGGAGTCAGACAAACGCAGTGTTTCCTTCCTCAGTTTACTCACACGCTTCTTCATTGAGAGCAAGGTGAACTGCACACATACACTTCATAGCGGCCACACGTGTATACATGATAAACTCATCAATTTAGATCTCATTAGTTGTTTATTGTAAAACAATACTTATTTGTAGATATGGTTAGTCAAAGCAAATTCTTAATGTTGGTTAATTAGTTCATCATCTACATCTGGAGTCCTCATAAAAACTGTTGTTGTGATGTAAGAGCAGATGAACCACCTGTGACTTTAGGTGTGTGTGTGTTTGTGTCAGTATCATGAACATGCAGCGTATCTGGTCGACAGTCTATGGGATGTTGCGGGGGCGGAGCTAAAAGACTGGGAAGTGATGACATCACTGTTGCTGCAGGAAGGAGGTGAGTCTGTCCAGCTTCCTGAGATCAGTATAAAGCAGCTGTGTGTGTGTTTGTGTACAGGTTTGCTTGTGCTTCTGAGTGGTGCTGGACTGATAAATCGTTGAGGCCTTTAAATTGATATTTAAGTCATGACATTGCTGTGAATCAGCTGCTTAGAGGTGAAGGAGCTGTCTGAGATGTGTGAACAACCAATCACAGTTTGTTTCATTACATCCCATCGTGTTCCCATAATAACAGACTGGCGTGTAGTTTAGTTGTTTAAAGTGCTCAAGCGATTTGTTTTCTCTATCCATGACTGTTTCCTGTTACTTTTATCTGACTTGTCTAATATTCAGGGATGTGATTCTTCCGGATGAATCCCAAATTCCGTTTTTTCCAACCTAAACATTTGACCTGCATGAATTGTGTAAATCCATTAAAATAAGGGGTGCGGGGTTGGGGGGGAATAGGTTAGGGTTAGGTTAGGGTTAGTGATGTGTTAGTTACTGATGTGATATTTGCAGTAAAATCATGACATTCATCTTAAGTACTCATAATCATAAAACCTTGCATATACAGTGCAGACATTAGTAAATGTTCAGTTTAGACAAGTTTTTCCCCCGTTAAGATCGGGAAATGAACGAGTTATGGATGTAATAAAAATGGACATGACTTTTTGACAGACCGCTCTCTGTAAAAACTGTTATAAATGCACAGTGCTGAAATAATATCAGCCACACGATGAAGAACATGTAATATTACATTTTTATTCATTGTAATTTTCACATTAATGTGTAAAAACCAGCACTTACTATAAACTCATGTTGAGAGGAAAACCCATCCAAAACTCTTTCAAAACTGCAAACGTTGACCTCTGAGACAATGAAATACATTAATGCAGCATTATAGAATTAAGATTGAATCGTGATGTAGCGTTGCATGCCATATCGGTGTTAAAAACAGCCTGCGTTGACGTTTTATAGTTAGTACTGCACGAGCTAATGGTACCATATAGCGGCCGTGTGCAGGAAACACTGACTCGACAGCATCATCATAAGATTATCCAAATCACGAAGCCTGTCTACATGATCCCTTCTCGAATGTTGGCTAATTTCTGCACTCTGAGTCGTTTTGTGCTGATCAACTGTTCTATTTGTCAACATTAGTTATCGTGAACTAATAATGAACATTTTGTAATCTTTGTTAATTTTGGTTAATAAATACATTTTTCAGTGTTTACGTTAGTTCTTAGTGCATTAACTAATGTTAACATATACAACATTTGATTCGAAAGGTTTCATATATATGTTGAAATTAACATTTCCCAAGATTAATAAATGCTGTAGAAGTAGTTTTAATTGTTAGTTCATGTTAACTCATGTTGATTTACTGGTGTTCACTGTCCCCCACTTTGCTTGGTACATTTTCCTGCTTTTTTGTGTTTAGCCGAACACATGCCTGTGTATTAAAGCGGACAGAACACGTCTATCATATAGTCTAAACCCTTAAATATCAAGATTTAATTCCACTAACCTCAGAAGACTTCAGTGTTTTGGTGACGAGAGGATTGTATCAGTCCGGATCACACCCGTGTTCCTTTGAATGTTACATGAAGGTCAGTCCAAGAGAATGACAGCAGTGGATTGGTGCTGTGTAAAATGGAAGTGGTCAGGAGATTCAACAATAATCAAATAAAAGTCTGGTGCACTATATTTAATTGGTCACTATTAATGTCATTTACTGTGGACTTGTGTCTTTTTGTGAGAATGTGCTTGCTAATGCGAACATACTGACTGTGGTTACGTGTACAATGTTATTATTTATACATTTTCTATAAATGTTTTTAACAATTTGTGAATTTGTGTGAGAACAAATGACTAAACTGGGTGGAACAGAAGAAGCTACTTTCTATCTATTTTCTATCTCATTTTCTTTTTACAGATGTATTTTAAGTTTTTACACAGGAAATTATTATTTTTTTCATAAATGTTGTTTAAAAAAGATTGAATTTTTTTAGCAATTTTATGTGACTGTGATTTACTATCATATTAAATTGTGATATCATGTGATTCTGCATCATATTAGCCATCAGCTACCTGATTGATTCTCATGAAACCTGTCAAGAAAATGTCCTGGTCATATTTAAAATGCATATAAATATGAACACTAAATAAAATGAACCCTACATTTAGGACCATTAAGCTTTTTTGCATTTTGACATTTTTTTAGAAAACTTGAGCACAGGTTACAACTCTCCCAATTACTGTAACACATCTGGACGTTTTACTGTTGTTTTCAGTGAGGATCATTTTTTGTATTAAAAAAAAAAAAAAAAAAGATGCTGTTGTACAATTATTTTCTAAATTAAAATTTGCACAAAAAAAAAAATATATATATATATGTGTGTGTGTGTGTGTGTGTGTGTGTGTGTGTGTGTGTGTGTGTGTGTGTATTTTATTTTATTCATTTATTTTTTTTTAATACCAAGGGAGTACTGCCAGGATGTAAAAATATTTTACAATTTAAATAGTTTTTTTTTTTTTTCCACAATGCGGTAATGAGAAATGTGTGAAACTTTCGTGAAAATAATGTCACAATTTAAATAAAAATAGGCTTAATTTTATATATATATATATATATATATATATATATATATATATATATATATATATAATTTTTTTCCCTTTTGAGTTTGGACTAGAATAGGACAGGACAGTTTCTTGACAGGTTGCGACCATTAAAAAATCCTATGGCTCGACCCCTACTGGTGAGTGCCAATTTTTTGCCTTGTTCAGTGGTGTGTTTTAGTTAAAAGGGTTTTTAAAAACTGCCAGATGAAGTTTTGCTATTTAAACGCTTTGATATTAATAGGTTTATATGAGGGTTAGGTTTAGGGTATAGACAATACCATCACCTCAAAAAACAGTGTCTGAGATGTCCTCACTAATATAGTGAAACAAACGTGTGTGTGTTGTAGGTGTGGAGGAGGGGCTGGAAAGTGCTTTGATTGACATTATGATGTGTGCAGTGAGACAGGCTGCAGAGGCCACGCCCCCCACAACCCGTTCACAGAAGAAGGTGAGACACAGTTAGACAGACTGATGATGTTTGTGTGGATCTCATAGACCCCATTTACACCTGGTATTAAGATGCATCTCAGGTGATCCGATCACATGTGGTCAGAAGAGACACATCGCTGTTTACACCTGGTCGCTGAAATGCATCTCGCGATTTTGAGGGGAGTCTCTGATTTCATAAAGACATTCATCAGTCACTCTGTCTGTGTGTTACTGCATGATAAGAAAGTGCAACAAAGTCAGAAAAGACAAAGAAAGCACTAATAAAACTGGCGCACTGTTGCTCCCAGATGCAGCTGGAATTCAATCTAAGCACAAATGCAACATTTCAAGCAGAATTATCCATTATTTTAGTGGAGTACCTGTATTAACTGAGCTTCAGATGTGTGTGCTTGTCATCTGTGTCTCTGCATGTTGACATCAAACAGATCTCATGCTTGTGTATGTGTTTGCTTTTTCAAATTTTTCCTTTTAAACCGGTCATAACCAGCAAAGTTCACACTCTCTTTTTTTAGCGCAGCAGTTGATTGACAGGTGATGGGTGGTGCTTTACTGCTGTCTGGGACGCATTCAGGATGGATTAGTTTTAACACCTCAGATGTGATTTGGTCGCTAAACGTTTTGCACCCCGTTTACACCAGTATTTAACGCTGACCACTTCTGATCGGATCACCTGAAATGCATCTT